>NC_051137.1:5230971-5426210 GCF_014839805.1 Manduca sexta | reverse complement strand
AGAGAATTTAATTTGCAACAAAAAATGTTTGTACATTTTTGGTCAGATAAATAGTTTAAGAGATACATCGTAAAACCATTTCAACCCCTATTTTCAAGATGGCGGCCGTGGGACAAGGGGTGGCGACCCTAAACTTGGTTTTAGCTTTAGACTGACCCCCTACACTTCAAAAATAAAATTGCGTCCTTCAAAAACGCAACCCCAAATGTAACTTTTCAATGGACTAAATTTGAAATAAAAATTTACTTCATTTTACAAAGTCAGTATTTGAGACACTGTTCGCCCCTTAAGGGCGAGAAGACCTGAACTGATAATACATTTTAACTTTGTAGTAATGTTCGCTTTAAATCTTATTTACTCTCTGTAGTTTGTATTTATTTTGTACAATTCACTAGTGTTTTTAAAAACTTGTCATATTTTTAACATTACGATATGGTCTAGGGCGCGCAACGTGCGACTTACATAAAAATAGCTTTCCTAGTTAATTTACCCTGCAAATCAATGCTTTATAAATATAAGTACATATTCTCAGTATTGTGTGGTTCAACCGCGAATACACACGATTAAAGAATTCATGCGAATATCTGCGAAAAATATGAACAAATACTGCAATGCAATACCATCGCGGTTCCGCACAAATTCATAATTTTGTAGTTTTTGGTTAAACTAAATGCCTCGTGCGCGAGCTTTATCCGTACCTACTTGGCCTATTTTTTCATACGAAAGCAGCTGCGATGCAAAACAAATTCTGCGGTTTAAAATTAAATTCATGTATCTATCCACTACGAAATATTTTTGCAATTTTTATTAAAGTGTGGCAAACAAAACGAAAGATTTCGCAAAATTATATAATTATAATATAACATTTAAACAAAAGTACCTCATTAATAATACTAACAGATATATTAGTAAAGAGATTACCATTTTTCAGATACTTCTTTCTATTTGCTACAGTGTTTGGTGGCGGTCTACTACTAATTTCATTTAACTCACGTATCGATTTTTCTCCTGAATAATGGACCGTCAAACGCGTTCTGGGACGCTAATCATTACAAAATTGTTAACTCTGAAGAAAGTTTTACTATCAACACGGAAGGATGCACAATTCCTGGGTTACGTCCATTTGATGAGAGTATTCGAAAATTTAGTGATTTACCAGATAGCGCTGAAGTTTGTAATAACGCTAATCAGTCATTATTACAGAATAATAAAACCCATATATGGGTAATAACTGAAAATATGCAATATTACAATGTACCCGATGAGGACAACATTACTTGTTGTTACAGAGCATTTTATCGACCCGCAGCGATAGCAGATATCAATGCAAATGACGTCGATGAAAGAATTCAGTATGGAAGATGCATAGACTTCTCAGATTATATAGAGATCGAGAATGAGTTCGTAAAAGTATCTTGCAAATACAAGTATAGAATTATTTATGAGCAGTTTTTTCTTACAGCACGAACAAAGTCACCGGTTTTCTTTACAGAGGACTCCATGGAAACAGAACAAAATATAAGCAGATATAATGTATTGATCATGGGCATTGACGCAGTTTCACGATTAAATTTTTATAGAACCATGCCTAAAACCTTAAATTATTTAAAAAAGAAAGGTGCTATTGAATTTTTAGGCTATAACAAAGTTGGGGATAATACGTTTCCAAATTTAACACCAATGTTGCTAGGTATCAAATATACTGACTTAAAAAATACTTGTTGGCCTAACTCTAGAGCCAGTTTCGACCATTGTCCGTTCATTTGGAATTGGTACAAAGATGTCGGTTACTATACTGCATTCGGCGAAGACAATGCAGGATTAGGCACATTTAATTATGGAAAACTTGGTTTCACTGGTACCCCTACCGATTACTACATACACACTTTTATGTATGAAAGCGAACTACACGTGGGGAATCAAAAAGACTTCAATACATACATATGCATAGGTGACAAATATTTATATAAAGTTCTATTGGACTACATTGAAGGTTTGACTGTGGAACTAAAATCGGACAACTTCTTTGGGTTCTTTTGGGAGGCTACTATGACTCATGATTATTTGCACTACCCAAAATAATGGACGATGACTACGAGATATTCCTAGAGAATCTCGACAACAACAAATACCTAGATCAAACCATTTTAATATTATTAAGCGATCATGGTATACGTTGGGGAGACATACGATTCACAAAGCAAGGTCGGCTGGAAGAACGATTGCCTTTATTTCACATTTTGTTACCACCATCATTCCGCGAAACGTATAGCCTAGCATATAATAATATGAAAACTAACAGGCGCCGGTTGACAACACCATTCGACGTGCATGCAACACTTCTGGATCTCATCAACCTTAACGAATTAGACAACGAAAGAATCAAACGAAGAAGCAATGAATACTATGCCTCCGATAGAAGCATAAGTTTATTCTTGCCAATACCTACCAACCGCACTTGTAAGACAGCTGAGATCGCCGACCATTGGTGTACTTGTCATAAATCCCACCGAGTACCGACGGATAGCATTGAGGGTCAGGAAGCGGCTCTACATCTAGAGCAACATTTGAATAAGCTATTACATGATTATCCGCAATGTGCACAACTCCAAGTGACTGAGATTATAGAAATGATTCAGATGGATGCAGGCACACCAGATCAAGGTGAGGTTGGATGGGAAGAGTTCATGGTTGTGGTACGCACACAGCCTGGCGGCGCTGTATTCGAAGCAACACTACGACATGATTATGACGAGTGGGTGCTAGCAGGCACAGTCAGTCGACTCAACTTGTATGGCGAGCAGAGTCGCTGCGTCCATCACTATCAGCTTAAATTGTATTGTTATTGTCAATAGCCACTAATGTAACGCAATAAAAACAGCTGTGATATTATAAAAGAGATGCTATGATAAGGAAAATTTATGTAATGGTAATATGTGAATAGGAAACAAAGACGGAGGTTAACCTAAGATAATACTGAGTAAATTTGGTTTTGCGTTATGTAACAGGCGATGTGTTGCTCAAGTTTACCACGGCCTAATTTTATTTTTGATGATTTAGAAGAAGTAAGTGCATTTATGAAAATGTATACGCAGTACGGGTTTTAATGTAAATGACAAACTAGAAACTTTATTCCTTTTAGATTATTATTAATATCTCAATATGAACATCGATAGGTTCCCCACATCACCTGGAACAAAAAAAGTAGCTTGATCCTGCTCTACGTGTAGCTAACTTCGAAAATAGATTGTCGTCGTGACATCAGGATTTTGGATTGTTAAAGTTAAACAGGCATGAATATGAAATAAAATGAAGCTTTATAGATGACTAGGATTGTGAGACAGTATTTAAAAATTGATTTAATAATTATATAATTTTAACGCTCTTCATGCGTATAATACGCATTAGGTTCGACCATATCCCACCGATACTTAATTTCCACATGTATGTTCCTATACGCAGGTATCTACATGTAGAAGTTAAACCCTCACAGTATCTTCCTTAAAATATTACATATCTATTATCTATATATCTTGTACGTATCTCTAGTTTAGATTTTTTCGTGATTTCCAAATTTTAATGACTGAAAATAATTTTAAAATACTGTTACGGGGTTTCGCTAGAGTCAAAACTTATATCAACAGAATATATCACTGTACTAATTAGATTTCGTAGTATTATTATACATAGTTTAATAGTAGGTTAAATGTGCCATGCAATATTTACATAGATTAATTTGTAAAATTAGAAATAATCGTGTTGAGAATAGCTACATATCACGACATAACATTGACTACGTTTAGTTACAATTTATAAAGCATTCAATTAGAATGTAACACTTTTGTAGACTCAAATGTAAGATAGATAGATAGGTACTTGATATAAAGTAATTGAAGATGAAAATTTTGTGAATAAGTATATATTAATAAACAAAATTTTACCTTATTTATTTGGTCAAATATATTAATTTATTAACACAGGAATATTTTTTCTCCCTCTATATTGTAAGCAAATGAACATTATAAGCGGAGAAATTGGGTAGTGATGGTAAAAAGACATGCACCAGTACTCCGTATAAAATATGTTAGCCGAGTATTACTTATATTGTTTATTTTGTACTGCATTAGATTATTGTGAGCGATTTATTTACACGTGTATGAAGAATAAAATTTTATTATTGTTTAAACTTCGTTTTAATTTAAGGTATTACAAACATTATAATTATACCAGGTATTTTAGCAAAACATATCTTATTTCACTTACGAATGCCGCGCTGAGGTTTCGGGTTCGAATCTCAGGTCGGCCAAGTGATATTGGACACACATGGCGAATAGTTGGTGCACAAATTGCGCTTCTGCCTACCTCCTCCTGCGTGCCCATGCTCTACACCTGGTTACGAGGTTGAACAATCTGCTCATCACGTACTTTAGAGTGTGGTCTCTGGCATGAAGAGCAACATCATGTTAAACAGTGAAGGGGTTGTATACTACATGGACCTTGTTGAGACTAGACGGAATATGCCTATTGTAATCAAATCTAACAGCTCATTCTTTCATTTAATTTTATCCGTGGTGCTTTATAACTAGCTTATCTAGTTGTAAACGGAGGTTAAATCCCTAATGATTTTGTCACCATTGCTCTGACCCTCCTATTTTTCTATTTGATTAATTTCGTTGCGGGATAATGACATAGTTTTCCCTGAGACTCGCCGAGCTTCACTGCTCGGTGTCACAAAATGCGTGCCACTGCTTATCCTGGCTTTACAGGGGGAGTTGTAGTGGTGGGTGTGAGGGCGGGAAAGTCTCTACCTCCTCAAGGATTAATGGCTTCATTTCCCTGGTTAACCATACTGAAGGGTTTCAGAGAGTAATACAGAAATAAAGTGATTTCTTTAATCGGTATATATATATAAAAAGGGAGAATGAATAATCCCACTACCCAATATTATAAAATATCTAATGTATAACTCACAAAATCAGTCATTCTAAGAGTGACATTGATGACGAGCATAATGGGGTAATCATACACTACTTGGAAACTGATCATATGACACCTACTAAAACATAGTTAAAGGCGTTGAAACTGTTTACTGTTTACGGTATAGCTAGGTGCTAGGCGTTTTACTCTCAGAGGTCAGAGGGACAAGATTCACGCTTCGTCATTGTGGTTTCGTTGGTAGGCAAGCATGAGACTATCTTAAGCTGTAGTGCCAAAAAACATCAATAACGAAACTAGTTATAAAATAATTATAATTAATGACTTTTAAATTTATAACTACTAAGTATCACGCGCGAAGGCAATAGAGTTTATAAAATCAAGAAATAGAAAATTTAACACGACAATGGCTTCATTTTCATGTTCTCACAACTTCCCAGAGATTGTTTAAAAATAAAAATGTGTACATTTGCTGCTGGATGTTATTAATGAGTGCGTTTACAAATTCGACTCGACCATTCCAACTTCCGTAAAACACGCTGTGTTGTAATACAGACTACAAATATGAAAGTTGGGATTTATATAAGTTATTATTTCGTGATCGTTTTCAACAAAGTGATTAAAGTAAGCAATGCAAGATTATTCACAATATCCACTGAAGGGTGTATTATTCCTAGTTTATCTGGTATTGAGACTGATAACGGCAATATACATAAATTAGTTGAAGCTTTATCACATCGAAGCAAATGCTCGAACACAAATAGACTTATTACTTCGAACTCTTCCCATCTCTGGGTAAATCAAAATGTGTATGAAGAGTACAATGTATATCAACATAATGAATTTTATTGTTGCTACACAAATTTTTCAGCTATAAATAACATAGCAAATATCAGCTACGGAAATTGTATACAGTTTTCAACAATAATAGAAGCGAAACATGAATTTGTCCGTACAGAATGCTATTATTATGATAATAAAATTTATGACGATTTTTTCGTATTTATTCCGTACGACAAATACTACACACGCATGAATGCTGGCTATAACATTCTTATAATCGGTATAGAGAGTATGTCACGACTGAATTTTAAAAGAACTATGCCATTAACATCGAGATTCCTAAAGGATAGAGGTAGTATTCAAATGCTTGGTTATAATAAATTAGGTTACAATTCATTTCCTAACTTATTTCCAATACTAACGGGCAAATCATTCAAGAATGTAACTCATGAATGTAAAACTGGTAATGTTATAAATACAAATAAATGTCAATTCATCTGGGATGCGTTTAAAATCGCTGGATACAAAACTATCCTCGGATCTGACAGTATTGCTGGACTTCTTGGAACATACGAATACAGCTTGAAGAAGATACCAACAGATTTCTATTTACAGCCTGTCATGTTTGAAATTGGGAATTTGTTTCAACATAAAGATTATAATTTTCACGCTTGCTTCAATAACAAATACTTTTATAAGGTTCTTCTAGATTATATTGAGGGTATTACAAAGCATTTAAAGTCAACGAATTGGTTTGGTATGTTTTGGGAAGAATCGGTAAGTCACGAAGACATAGATTTACCAACAATAATGGATAACGATTATGTTCATATGCTTGAAAACTTAAGTGATTACTTAAATGACACGGTTTTAATCTTTTTAAGCGACCACGGTATGCGTTGGGGGAAATTAGCGAAGACAAAAAATGGACGACAAGAAGAACGTCTGCCACTACTTGAAGTATTATTTCCTAAACGGTTTCAAAATGAATATCCAATTGCATTCAATAATTTTAAAGTTAACAGTAATCGCTTGATTACGCCTTATGATCTACACGAAACTCTGTTAGATCTTACCAAAATCGATAATTTGCAAAACAGTAATTTATCAAGGAGATTAAATCTAGTTAATTCCAAGACAAATAAAAGCAGTCTGTTTCTGCCTATATCAGAAAAAAGAACTTGTCCATCCATCGGCATTGAAGATCATTGGTGTACATGTTCATTGGGACAACGAATTAAAATTACCAAAAATATCAGACTTTCGGCATCCCGATACCTAGTCAGCCACATTAACAAGCTGTTAAGTGCATACCCACAATGTGATAGACTATCTTTGAAACAAATAATAAACATTAATGCGGTACAAGCCGAAAAAGACAAAGGCAAGATTTTCACAGTATCCATAAAAACCACTCCAGGAGATGCAGTGTTTGATAGTACTTTATATCATAGACTAAAACAATGGGCGGTTTCTGGAATGATCAGCCGCCTTAATCGTTATAATAATCAGAGCATTTGCGTTGATGATGCTATAATAAAACTGTATTGTTATTGCAGATTATAATATTGTTAACATGACTTATATATTCGTTTCGTTGTTGCGGGTGTTTCGGTAATCACCCGCAATGCCACGGTAAATATTTTCCCTTTCTAGATATATATAGTTGAATTATATGTACATTACTATCAAAGGCCACCATGCCATAATGATACACTTATAACGTATTTGACGGTGCTAGCTTTGGAATAATAAATTCGATGCTTGATTTTACCAGAGTTTTTGTAACTAGATAGATATTTTGCCAAATAACACTTCATTGTAGATTTCAGGCACTTATTATTTAAGATGCTTACTTCACAGATCACGTAAGTAGCACACATTAAAATGAAAAAAAAAACTAGTCCTGTTTACGCTAAGACCATTTAGAAGAAAAAAAATTGTCACCGTCTGTCACTTTTAATTCTCTAAGTACCTACATAGAAGTGCAATACACATACCATACTTGATACGTTATAGTTTCGTCATGAATGCATTCATCAATTAAATTTAAACATTTGTCTGTTTTAGTGTGCGCACTATACTACTACTTTTTACTGGTGATAGGTCTGTCATATGTGAGAGTCCGTCTTGGTGATACTTACCTAAGTATCACCGCAATGTCTATTTCTGCCACCAAGCAGCAGTATGTAGACATAGATGTGTTCCGGTTTCATGAACATAGCAGCTAATGTAACTACTGAACATAATAAGACATAATTTCTTATGTCTCAGGATGGCGAGCGCAGTGGATTACCAAACACTACTTGGTAATTCGAAGCGTTGGATGGCATTTCTATTGTTTACGGGCGGCCGTAACGCTTACTATCAGGTGAACCGCATGCTCGTCTCATTATACAAAGCAATAAAAAAAATATGTTTTTATAAAAGTTTGTATATGCATAATTTGCTCTTATATTTTGGCCGAAAGGAAAGATCGTACCAGATATATTCTAAGTCCTTACCAGTTAGTATCAACCCGAGCTACAAGTACTGAACACAACTCAACAATCATTGATTACAATACAGCATAAAAAACGGTCTGAGCTTACGAAACATAAATCTACAAAATTAAAACTTGCTCCTTTAATCGCAGTTCGTTTTTTAAATGTAGCGGTTTTATTTAACCGACTGCAATGATGAGAGGTTATCTAATTTTCGTTTTTTTTTTTGGTTTGTTCCGCGATATTTTTCACTCGTGGTCCGATTATGATTCTTTTCCGTTGGATTTTGTATCATTTCAACTTCATTGAAATATAGGACCTTAGACTTAAAAAATGCAGAAGAAAACTTCGCAAAATCAAATAGGATGAGAATTGTATATTCGTATTTGATTCAAAAAAATATTATGGGGTAATGTATGTAAATATGTGTACTATTCAATGTTTAAATGTCGATGTCATGTTACAATGAAAAATAACATATCGATAAATATCATTAAAAATTGCCACAAGATTATTGTTCCCTTATCCCTAGTTGTCATCAGAATTTTGTCAATTATGACTTTTGTCATTTGTCTTCTGTCATTCACCCACAAGTTAGTGGCCAGCTTATTTTTACATATTTTTAACAACGAAAATGCATACTTTATAAGTTTTCGACCGAGAAAGTTTTTATCACGTAACCATGGCTCTTACTTACAGAGCAATATTTAGGAATTGTAATTATATTCAGAGTATAACCAAACCGGTGAAATGGAGTGTTGGAAAAAATATTCCAATAAGAATCTTGGCAAGTGGAGTTTGTTATCAACATAATTACAGACATATACCATTGTTAGAAACGAAAGGCGCAGAAATATTTACGATTCGACAATGTTCGACACAAGGAAATGCCCAAAAATCTCCATCAGATACAGAGGAAAAAAAACTTGGCCTCATACAGAGGTTCAAACAAATGTACAGGGATTATTGGTATGTTTTATTACCGGTTCATATGGGGACGTCGGCGATATGGTTTGGTAGCCTTTACTACGCAGTCAGAAGGTAATAAAAATACGAATGTATGTTTAGTATGATGCAATATTGTATTTGCATATTTTAACAGTGGTCTTCTTTTTCAGTGGTGTTGATGTTATAAGTATTTTGGAGTCAATAGGAGTCAATGACACATTATTGACACCACTTAGAGACTCCAGTGCTGGATATTTCGCCCTGGCTTTTGCATTTTATAAACTTATTACACCACTGAGATATGCTGTAACTGTTGGTAATATATTTTTACTTATTGCGCACTTCAAAATTAATAATAATTTTGGGATGCAGATTAAATAGGTCAACATCATAAAACATGATATTATTAATGTTTAAACTATTTGTGAACTGTAATCCTATTTTTCTGTCTTTTTGTTTTAAAAATTGTTGTAACTATCAATTTATATGTTATGAAAGTGAAAGTGTTATGTTAGTGGAACACTGGTATTCCTTAAAATGCCTTCTATATTATGGTTTCAACATTATGCCTATTATTTAGTCTTACAAAAATATTTGGCTACTATTTAGTATTTGATCTATTTGGCTACTTTTACCTTATTTGGCAGAATACCAACTTCTTTTTGTAAGTAGATAATTACTCAAATAAAAAGATTAAATTATTTTATAATAATGTATTTCCTTGTAATCACAAGTTATGGGACAAAATGAACTTCTATTCTGTATAATAAGAATTAACAAAATAAACTTAAAACTTTGGATTAAAATTGTTGCAACTGGTAAATTAAAGTTTATACATAGATTATCATTCAAAATAAACATGTTAATTTAAGTTACACCATATTATGTTGGTCCAGTGTTTGGCCGAATATTTAGCAAAAAGAAGCATGTGGCAGAGTATACTATATGATGCAAGTCTAATGATATTATACTATGCAATAGATATTTCTTTAAGTTAATACTTTTTAACACAAATTACCTGTTAGAAATAATTATAAAATACTTTCTAGGTGGAACTACATATGCTATCAAAAAATTGACAGCATTGGGTTGGATTAAGCCCGTGCCTTCACGGGAACGTATCAAAGAAATGCTTCAAGAAAAAAAGGATAACTTACAAGATCGCTTCCAAGAGAGCAAACAACACTATCAGACACAGATGAAAGAAAAGAGAACCCACATGATGGACGAAATGAGGAGGTACAAAACTGAAATGCGCAATATGAAAAACAAGGTGAAGAAAATGTAAAGTAATGACGGCAAGGCTATCAAATTTTATCGATGACTTCAGGAAACTAATGTATTACATTTTTTGTCTTATGATGCTAGTGGAGAATTTTTAGAAAAAAATATGATACTACCTTAGCAATCTACAACTGCGTGAGACCCATGTGATCATTAAAAATTAAAACCAGTTGTATATTTTGAAATATTTATTGTTTAAAATAATTAAATATAAAAATTATTCCTTAACAAAATCATTTTCATTTCAACATACCCTAATACAAAATAATCACAAGTTGTGGTTATCAAAATGTACATATAATAACAACCAACTCTTAAATTAAGTACGCAACAGGACAGCACACAACTGGAATGTTTTATGGCGCAGTACATTTGTAACAATTATTACTTACATTTGTGACCCTTGGGTAATAAATACATACTTAATTTAAGTCTTACTTTTATATACATAATAGGTCTAATTTTACTTGGCCATTGAAAAATATTTTGTGACTACTTAATACATTTGTAAAAAAAGCTGCATATAATTTTGTATAAAATTCACATTGGCATAATAATTAACATTGTGGCGAAATTACGACACAAAATATTCAGAGAAAGATCATTCTCAGTAATTATAATTTCTTTTTTGCTTCCAACTTCCTTACCTTAAGATGACCATTCATATTAAAACCAGGAGTGCTGTCATGTCCAGTTTAAAATTAATAAATGCATCATAATTGGTGATTTAAAAATGCCATGTAGTATTAATTTTTCTTTGTACTGTGAAAAACTGAGCCAGTAAGATTTATTATAAGGTTTGTAGTGTATATATTACCAAAAAAAAAACAAACTGCCATGTGTTTACAGTATAAAACAAAAGCTACTGATATCACAAACTGCTTGCAGCCAATAGGCAAACATTATTAGGGAACAAATCACATTTGTATTATGGTATCCTTATTTGTTCTAACTACTTATTACACAAAATATCATGCATGTCACTGCTTAAATAAACTTACTTAGTATTCACTTATCTACTTTATTAGAAACTTATCTGGAACCCATATAGTAAGTTAATATCTATATTGTGAAGCGCAAAAGACAATATATCAATAAATATTTAAACATAGCACATATTGTTTAAATGAGGTGATGAACCACGTCACTGCATACAGTTTTCTACAGTTAATAATACTATGTGTACACTAATGTGTTCCACATATTTACTTTAACATTTCGGTTGAGCATAATCCAATTTGTTAATTCTAATATAACAAATGTTAAAGCTATATTACATTACACAGATATCACGTCACATCTAGTACATTCATTGTCAATAATTATAACATGTAAATCTATCGAAACATACACTGGCTGGTTAACTAATGGCGCGCGTTAACGAAGATACATAGTATTAGTTCTAACCCCATTTTGAAGCTATTTGAGCTGTCTATCCATATGATATGGTTCAACCCATGTATTGATAAGAAGCAGGCGAGAGATGAGGCGCCGGAGGCAATCCCGGACCGGTGGCAGCGCCTATTGTGGCCAAGTGGCACGCACGACACATCAATTTCCCTAAAAGTAATTGAATATTATTTAAAAATATTTATTAATTCTATTAATATTTAAATTCTTACC
The DNA here is from genome assembly GCF_014839805.1 of Manduca sexta. Taxonomy (NCBI): domain Eukaryota; kingdom Metazoa; phylum Arthropoda; class Insecta; order Lepidoptera; family Sphingidae; genus Manduca; species Manduca sexta. The sequence goes on along the minus strand of NC_051137.1, from coordinate 5,414,154 downwards.
CCCTTATTCATAGACGTTTTTTATCTAACGACCGAGTAAGGCTGTGATAACAAGTCTGTTTCTCAGTGCTGACGGCATGGCAGTCTTCGCAGTGTGATATCCGTTGTGATTGGCTAATATTGAAATACAACAATAATAACCAATCACAAAGCCGTTGGGCACTGAGAAACAGGCTTGTTATCACAGCTTTACTCCGTCCTTAGATAAAAAACGTTTATGAATAAGGGGGTTAGAATTATTATTATTTATTTATAATAATACACACTAATTTGAAAAAGTTTAGAATAAAACATCTTACCAGCCAAGGGGTAACAACGTTTATCAGGTTCATCGGTGAGCTGCATGCCACAAACACAACACATGTAACAATCCACATGGAAGTCCCTGTCCATGGACACCACCCGAACTGTTTCGTCAGTGCCCTCAACTGGAGTTATTCCTGCAAAATAATACACTCAATAGTATACTCATGTTAATGGATGAGTTTACTTTGTCTCATAGTCATAATTCGTATATTTGTATAAATCGCCAATTTTTATTAATTATATTTTTTTCTAAATCTTTGTAGTAACAATTTTGGGTTTAAAATTAAAGGCGATAACATTTTAACGACCATAGTAATATTAACAGGTATTTCTAAGTTTATGTTCAGCAGCTCATACATTTGGTTGATGCCAAAACCACGGCCAAGTTATTTATTTTAAACCTCTTTAAATCTGGTTGTATGTAGTTTTTGTATTACGAACATGAGTAAGTAACAAGTATTATAATTTGTTTTTATTGTCCATAAATAGATTCAAAACCCAAGACATACACTTATTGTTTAAAGTTCGTGTATTTTCTTATCAATTGCCGCTCGCTTTAACATTGAAGAGAAACATCATGAGAAAACTTTATACCTAAGAAATAAAAATTCTCAATAACAAATTCGATGGTACATACACAACATGTGAATTCTTTAAACCTGCATAAGGCCAACATAGTGAACTAACCCTTAAATTCTATCTGTAGTAAAAGATCCCTGTGCCCAGAATTAGCACAGTATAAAATACTATCAATGAGCTTTGGTTTATCGCTAATCAATAAAAACCTTGGTTATTTTAATACCTAAGTATTATAACGTTAAGTATGACAAACTGTCATAGTGAACCCTCTGGTTAAACACATCTTAAATCAGCCAAAGGCTCAACTTTAGTAGATAGAGGATCTGGAATTGTATTTGATTTAGACCTTTGGAGCAATACCATTAGTCTTCTCTAATCTTTATATTATTAAGATTTCATGAAACTCGGAACCTAAAGCACATTATAGTATAAAATTACGTAAACATGTACTCCAGTGTTCTAGATATTTTAGCATCATAAATTTATCAAAACTTATCAGCTCTTTTGTGCATTTGTCATAATTTATTCTATTCTATTTTTATACTAAGCATTTAAAAGATGTGCAAGTGGAGTTGAAATGGATTGAATAATGCCTTGCTTATTTAAAGAAGGGAAATATGTTAAACATCACAATTAACAAGAAAGGCATACTTCATATATATTTGTATCTATAACTCGACTGGTCTCAAAAACGAATAAGCTTGAATGTAATGTACTTTTTATGAGATTATGTGTAGGTATGTATATTGGTAGTTTGGTACCCAAAACACAAACAAGTTCTTGACAATATCTATTATGATCAAGTATTATTAAATTTCCCACTTCAAACATTAATATACAAACATTTTAAATACACTTGATAAACAACTATTTACAACATAATTTCATGTTCTGATAACTGATAATGGAATATTTTCTATATCAATACAACACTAAAAACAATCTCACCTTTACCGCAGCTAGCACATTTGGGCGCGAACATGCGATGGTAGTCATTAACACAGTATATCTTATTGTCCACATCAACAGTAAATGGTACACCATCCAAACATTCATTGCACACACAGCACCGGAAACATCCTGGGTGGTACGATTTACCCATAGCTTGCAAAATCTGTGCAAAAAGAATTTTTTAAAGATGGGTATACCGGAATAAATAAAGCAAAAAAAAATATGGCGATAAACTAAGTACTTGTACCCCCTACATTAAGACAAAATACACATTGCGCATCTGCCTACTCCTTTGGGAATAGAAGATGAGAGTGTGTGTGCATGTCTAAGTGTAACACTTTAATAAGAGTCCTAAAGAACGGTACTGGGGCCTTAGTTTGTCAATGTAAATATTATTCTTGAATAAAAATATGAACATATTTTTTTATATTTCTATTCTATTTTTCAATGATTTACTTTATTTACTTAATTTGACTCACCATTTCCATAATCAAATGTCCACATATTGCACATTTTTCAGCAGTTTGTTGGAATCCAGAATACTGAAAGTCATAAGATTTGATAATTAAATTATAGCATTTTTTACAATCACGAATATCAAAAAACAATAATATGATTACACCATAATATGTTTGCAAATTTCTTAAAATTGCATAGAGATAAGATTGCTTATATTTAACATTAGCATGCTGGTTGAGTGAATGAATGATGTTTTCATGTGAACTGATTAGCAAACACAATTGTATTATTCATACCCTTAAGAGAATAACAATATATTAATATAATAAAGTTTACCAAGTAGTCCTCCTCGCAGTAGACCTTTCCATGTACATTGTAGAATGCCTTGCCTCTCAGTGCCCGGCCACAAGAACAACAAATAAAGCAGTTGGTGTGGTACAAGTTGCCCATAGCTTGGCAAGCCTGGCCCGCACCGGTCACTCCTGCACCACATGTGTGACATATACCTGTATAAAAGAAAACAATTTCATAAGCATGCATCAGTAGAGAAATTATGATTTTGTGGTTAAAATAGTATCTTACCAAAGTATTCTCCTTCTTCATCTTGCCTTTCCATTTCTTCTTCAAGCTGCCTGGTTAGTGCTTCAATCTTCCGCTGTGCCTCACTCGGACCAGATGGTCTAGGAGGTGTAATGCTGTATGGTAGAAGACTCTTGCCTCTCCCACCAGAACCACGAGAGCCCCCAGAAACTTGTGACACAGAACTAGGAGTAGGACTAGGTACTGGTGATTGAATAGGTGAACACAATGATGTTAAACCAGACACTAAATTTCTAGAACCCATAGATTCTGAAGCCAATGATGCATTGTCCCGATTGGCTACAGCTACAGCAGCTACAGATGACCCTCCTGTCATGCACACATAGTCTGAACCATTGCTGTCTTCCACAATCTGCATCCTATTGCCAGTGGGCTTTGGACTATACCCTCCATTTATAGAGGGAGTTTTTTCCTTAACAATATTGTTACTGATGACTGGTTTAGGATGGAAGAACTTAGGACTAGGCGCCACTGGTTGCACTTCTGTGGCTAGATTAGCTTTAGGCCTCTGTGCACTTGGAGCAATAGATGCATATATAGCAGTGGATGGTATTGTAACAACTTTATCATCAAAGCTAACAGTGTTATCATTCTTTAATAATGCACTTACATCTGTGTACTTTGGAGGAGCTGACTTCATTATGGTGTAGTCACCACTCTGGTTGTCTTGACCCTTGTAGGGAGGCGGCGGTGGGGCCTTTTCAGTCTTAACTTTGTCACTCAGCACATGTGCACTCCTGCTCACACTACTATTGGCCACCTGGGGCCCTGGAACTGATCCTTGTTGTATGAAACGCTGATCTTGACTTTGCTGCACTTTGTATTCACTTTTTTTATCATTGTCAGTACACAGCATATTTTCATAAACAGTTGGGTTGAACTTAGGTTTAGAATTGACAGGTACTTGAGGCTGAGCTTTGCTATATCTCGTGTCGTAGTATCCGTCGGAGACAGGCGGCGGCGGGCCCTGCTGATACAGCTGATGGTAGTAGGGTGGTTGTGGAGAGCGCTGCTCGCCGTAATAATCTATGTTCTCGTAAACGGGCGGCGGATATTGAGCGTTCGGGTTACCCGGAATCTCGTACAAATCATCTGTCTGATAACTAAGCGACCTCTGCGATAACGAATCAATGGAACGCGTAGGACTTGCAGGCAGTGCAGCTGCGTTCAAATCGCGTTTGTTAATCGACGCGATTGTCTCCACTCTTTTAGGAGTTGCAAACTTTGAGGCGGCTATGACATTTGATCGTTCGTAAAAACTATAATCCTGTCGATTATTTTGGGTGTTGTCGAGTACGAAGCTCTCTATTGCGCCCACCGGACGAGTTTTTCCGAGAGTACTCGAATTTGATGTTGCGGCACTGTGCGCTTGCTCAGTTCCATCCTCGACTTTATTCGATATTTTCAAATCTTGAAGTCCCAGTATGCAGCGTTGTTCTTCTGTATTGTTTCTTCTGGAAGAATCCATTTTTTATAACTGATATATTAGTAAGAGACGACAAAAACACAATTTTTTAAGCTGATATAACACAATGAATCATCTTAGCAATCCTCAAATTGAACCACAAATTGAACTCTCAAACAAAACATTCAGAAACTTGAAGAACCACAGTCAAGTCACAAACAAAAAGTACAGCCAAAAAATTAGAGGTTGACTTTGTGCAGACTTTTTTATTGTCTGTAGATATCAAATTATCAATTCAAGTGATAAGCAATAAAACTTGTTGCTATATAACCTTGCTTATTAAATTATTATGAATTATTTATAAAATGTAGAAAAATATGAATAAAAGTTAGATGTGAAAAATATTCGACTATTATGTAAAGAAGACATAGGCTGATTGTATTAAAAATAATTCACAGTAATACTAATAATACGGATTATAAAGTGGGTATAGAATATCTTAAAGTGGCCTTTATAAATCTCATAATAATAATTGTTTCATTAGCTGTTAGTTCATAAACTTCCAGCCCAATCTCCTTTATTAGAATTTTTATTATTATAGATTGTTCCGAATACCTATCGCTCAATATCTATTATCGAAAGACAATAAAAGCTTATTCGCAGCACTGATTTGTCAATGTCAAAAATGATAATTGTTTGTTTTGTTTATGGTTACCTACCGTAGCGCCATTTTGTTTTATCTTGTCGACAGGTTAGTTGGCAAGAGTCTCAATCAATCGCACATCAAATAATATATAAATACTAAATAGCCAGGTTAAAATTTGTAGAAACCTGAATGAAGAAAACAATGCTCGTGGCATAAATAAATAAATAGTTCGTTACCGTTTTAAATTTTAAATCCACTATGTACGACATAGAAGATGATCAATATGAAGAGGAAGATGTTGAAGAAATTTCCTCTGAGTTATGGCAAGAAGCGTGCTGGATTGTTATTAACGCATATTTTGATGAGAAAGGTTTGGTACGGCAACAGTTGGACAGTTTTGATGAGTTCATTCAAATGTCCGTACAGCGTATAGTCGAAGATTCACCGCCTATAGAACTTCAAGCAGAAGCGCAACACTCGTCTGGCGAAATTGAAATACCACCTAAATACCTTTTGAAGTTTGATCAGATTTATCTTTCCAAACCTACACATTGGGAAAAAGATGGTGCACCATCTCCCATGATGCCTAACGAGGCGCGTCTACGTAACTTGACATATTCTGCCCCGCTTTATGTAGATATCACTAAAACAATTGTCAAAGAGCATGAGGATCCTATTGAAACACAACATCAAAAGACCTTTATTGGTAAAATTCCTATAATGTTGAGATCAACATACTGTCTCTTGAACAGTTTGACTGACAGAGATCTGTCTGAACTTAATGAATGCCCTCTTGACCCTGGTGGCTATTTCATTATCAATGGGTCTGAAAAAGTGCTGATTGCTCAAGAGAAAATGGCTACAAATACTGTATATGTATTTAGTATGAAAGACGGGAAGTTTGCTTACAAAACTGAAATCAGATCTTGTTTAGAACATAGCTCCAGACCCACATCCACTCTTTGGGTCAATATGATGGCTCGTGGTGGGCAGAGTATAAAAAAATCTGCAATCGGACAAAGAATTATTGCTATTGTCCCATATGTCAAACAGGAAATTCCTATTATGATTGTATTCAGAGCCCTGGGTTTTGTAGCTGATAGAGACATATTGGAACACATTATTTATGACTTTGATGATCCTGAAATGATGGAAATGGTAAAGCCATCACTTGACGAAGCTTTTGTGATTCAAGAACAAAATGTGGCTCTCAATTTCATTGGTGCCCGTGGTGCCCGTCCAGGCGTAACTAAAGAAAAGCGTATCAAATATGCTAGAGAAATTCTACAAAAAGAAATGTTACCACATGTTGGTGTTTCCGATTTTTGTGAAACTAAGAAAGCTTACTTTTTAGGCTATATGGTACACAGGCTACTGCTAGCGGCTTTAGGTCGCCGTGAATTAGATGACAGAGATCACTATGGTAACAAAAGACTAGATCTGGCAGGTCTTCTGTTGGCATTTTTGTTTAGAGGATTATTCAAAAATCTATTAAAAGAAGTCAGAATGTATGCTCAGAAATTCATTGATAGGGGAAAAGACTTCAATCTTGAACTGGCCATAAAAACCAGAATTATTACTGATGGCTTACGTTACTCATTAGCTACAGGAAATTGGGGTGATCAAAAGAAAGCTCATCAAGCCCGAGCGGGTGTATCACAAGTATTGAACAGATTGACCTTCGCTTCAACTTTATCACATTTAAGACGTGTTAACTCACCTATTGGACGTGATGGCAAGTTAGCTAAGCCTCGTCAGTTGCATAACACATTGTGGGGTATGATTTGCCCAGCTGAAACACCTGAGGGAGCTGCTGTCGGACTAGTGAAAAACTTAGCCCTAATGGCCTATATTTCAGTTGGTAGCCAACCGTCTCCAATTTTAGAGTTCTTGGAAGAGTGGTCCATGGAAAACTTGGAGGAAATTGCACCATCTGCTATTGCTGATGCGACAAAAATATTTGTGAATGGTTGCTGGGTAGGGATCCACAGAGACCCTGAGCAACTAATGGCAACCTTACGTAAACTGAGACGTCAGATGGACATCATTGTATCTGAAGTCAGCATGATTCGTGACATAAGAGACAGAGAAATAAGAATTTATACAGATGCAGGTAGAATTTGTCGTCCATTGCTCATTGTAGAAAATGGAGCATTGCTATTGAAGAAAAAACATATTGATCATCTTAAGGAAAGAGACTACAACAACTATAGGTGGCAAAACTTAGTTGCCAGTGGTGTGGTTGAGTATATTGATACTCTTGAAGAAGAAACAGTGATGATTGCAATGAGTCCAGATGATTTGGCTCAAGTTAAAGAATATGCATATTGTACAACATACACACATTGTGAGATCCACCCTGCTATGATTCTAGGAGTTTGTGCTTCAATTATCCCATTCCCTGATCACAACCAAAGTCCCAGGAACACCTATCAAAGTGCTATGGGTAAGCAAGCTATGGGAGTTTATATTACCAACTTCCATGTAAGAATGGACACACTGGCTCATGTGCTGTACTATCCACACAAACCATTGGTCACAACAAGATCTATGGAGTATCTAAGATTCCGAGAACTGCCAGCTGGCATTAATTCAATCGTCGCTATTTTATGTTATACTGGTTACAATCAGGAAGACAGTGTCATTTTGAATGCTTCTGCTGTGGAGAGAGGTTTCTTCAGATCAGTGTTCTACCGATCATATAAAGATACAGAATCGAAACGAATTGGGGACCAAGAGGAGCAATTTGAGAAACCAACAAGACAGACCTGCCAAGGTATGAGAAATGCTTTATATGACAAATTAGATGAGGATGGTATTATTGCTCCTGGTATAAGAGTATCAGGTGACGACGTAGTTATCGGGAAAACAATAACATTACCCGAGCATGACGATGAACTGGAAGGCACAACTCGGCGCTTTACCAAGCGAGATGCATCCACATTCTTGCGAAACAGTGAAACCGGTATTGTGGATCAAGTCATGTTGACGCTAAACAGTGAAGGATACAAATTCTGCAAAATTCGTGTGCGATCAGTGCGTATTCCGCAAATCGGTGACAAATTCGCTTCGCGTCACGGACAGAAAGGAACGTGTGGTATTCAGTACCGACAAGAAGACATGCCTTTCACTTGCGAAGGACTCACACCAGATATTATTATTAACCCACACGCCATTCCATCCCGTATGACAATTGGTCACTTGATTGAATGTATTCAAGGCAAAGTGTCTTCAAACAAAGGAGAAATTGGTGATGCCACGCCATTTAATGATGCTGTAAATGTGCAGAAAATTTCATCATTGTTGCAAGAGTATGGATACCATCTGCGTGGTAATGAAGTGATGTATAATGGACACACTGGAAGGAAGATAAACGCTCAGGTTTTCTTGGGTCCCACATATTACCAACGTTTGAAACACATGGTAGATGATAAAATCCACTCGAGAGCTAGAGGCCCAGTGCAAATTCTAGTTCGTCAACCTATGGAGGGTAGAGCTAGAGATGGAGGGTTACGTTTTGGTGAAATGGAACGTGATTGTCAAATAGCTCACGGAGCTGCACAATTTTTGCGCGAGCGGCTGTTTGAAGTATCCGATCCATACCGTATTCACGTTTGTAATTTCTGCGGTTTGATTGCCATCGCCAACCTACGTAACAACACCTTCGAATGCAAAGGATGCAAGAATAAAACTCAAATTTCACAAGTGCGCCTGCCATACGCTGCAAAATTACTGTTCCAGGAACTTATGTCAATGAATATAGCTCCTAGATTAATGGTTGTCAACTAGCATAGATACATAATTACATATTTGTGACTTTAATTTCATTAGGTTTAATATGTAACTCTTATACTTTATCAATAAAAACATGTAAAACGTTTGATAAGTGTTTTATTATCACAAATTGACAACATTAAATGCAGCTTAAACACAACAGTCATAATACAAAAGTGTACAATTATAAAACTTTTAAACTTGAATAATTCAATGAAATATCAAATGCAATATGATTGACTTCACATAATTTGAGGTAACTTTTAACTAATTTTATTATACTTGTAACTTTTCAAGTCGAAAAATAATAAAACTTATGTGCAAATAAATAAAAACAAAATAAATTCACTATATAAATTAACGCCAAGATAAACATTGCACTCATACATTACAAACGATCCAATAAATTTTTCAAAAATTGTTCTTACAAGGGTAAAGTGGTAAAACGATAATAATACAATAGTAAATGATATCGTAATTTTACAAGTCGGGTTCGTGTAAGCATATCCTTACTACGTAATCCTGAGCATATTGGGTAATGAGCAAGGCCGGGGCCGCAATATAAATTCAAAGCTCGGGCAACAGGAATGCATGTAATCCAGCCAACCTACATGCGCATAATAAATTTTATTCAATGGTAAACTTCATTTTAGATTTCGAACAATGCTGCTATTTACTTTGAGTTTGCAAATTAATTATCAATATAAAAGAAAGGGGAACAATTAATAGAAACATCGGTTTTTACCAGAACAGTAAAACAAAGTCAACAGAGTAGATAAATAAATTAAATTTGCTTAATAAGGAAAAACTTAAGAAAACTAACCACCATCTGTGTCTATATATAAAAAGGTAGAGTTCTATGTCTCGAGTAATGTCGAGGTCTCATGGTGCGTGAAGAATAGTCGTCGGTGCGAATGAGCTATGTTCAAAGCAGCATGAGGGATCTGTCGCGAGTCGGTAAATTTAATATAGAGTTTTTCTCTTGATATTTTGGAATATTTGCGCAACCATAGAGACAGTCTCTGCGAGTCTCTGCTCGGAGCCAAGACCTAAGACTTAGCTCCGAGCAATGCGCGACTGTTACTGTTCGCCCGCTTTACCAAGATATCACACACCATGGAATCCCAATTTGAGAGAGCATCTCTTCTTAGAAGCAATGGCAAAACAAATAACATGATGTAAATATATCTATGATATAAAAATTAAGTACTAACTAGTGACACTTACAATTTTAGCTCGTGTGCATTTAGAAGCAATGGGTGCAAAACTGATCGAAAACAATGAAAGTTTCACTACATAGCAATCTTTTAGACGAAATTTAACATCGAGATATTTTTATTCATTAGAATTTTAAGTGATTTACAATTTAAGAAGACCATATTACGGTAAAGCATATTGTAAATTGCAACATAATTATTCTTAAAATATTACGTTACTGTACAACTTACGTATCTACCGTGGATGCAATATCGCACTCAAGTAGCACTACAATGCAAAGTCATGGTTAAGTTACAATAAATTACGTTGCATGGACGTTTACTGCTAAGGCATATAAAACCGAATCTAAACTTGTACTTTCAAATCTGAATTGCATCTCAAGTTTGTGAGTATCCGTTTCTGTCACGTTGTCACGCGATCAGAAATCAACTATACGACACGTATACTAATCCCCTTCTTACCGATTTTAAAATAAAATAATTCCAGATACAATATGTATCATAGGAAAAAAGAGGGCGCGCAATTGTATTTTAGAGAGAAAAGTATTCAGTGCGTGGGAACTAGCGCGGGTTCTCAGCGCGACGGAGGCAGCGCCCTCTGTTCCTCGGGCTCCTCTTCTTTGGGTCGACTCCATTTTATCATAGTTTCCGGCGACCGATACAGGAACACCAGTTTCGCGAACAAATCTTCTTCCAAAGATAGTTCAAGGGCTTCACGAACCTGAGTAGACAAATAAAACTGTTGATATATACATTATAGAACTAAATCAAGACACAAGAAAGTTCTTCTCTTGGTGGTAAGCGCTATCGTACGACTGCCTTACGATCATTTGAAATATAAGGTCTAAATCCTAATATTACATTTAATCCCAAGAATAAACCAAAATACTTAAGTCATTTGTAAACATGTAAATAAATCTTTGTTCTAATGGTCCACCTTGGTGATGGATTGAAAACTAAAAAGCTTGGTGAAATTTATCACTATAATATGTAAAATATTATTTAAAATATAAATGATATCTTACCAGGTAAATATCAAGACACAGTTGCAGAACTCTGTCGACGTTGGGCAAGTCATCGAACATGATCTTTGTGTAGATACCGGAGAAGAATCCTCTCAGGACGCGTGACGCCAAGAACACGAACGTAGTGTACAAACCAATGATACTGTGGAATAAAACGAATTTATAATCTTATAATATATTAATATTTACTGTGTCTTATGGACGTTTTTAGTAACGTGTTCAATCATCTTTGGATCAATCACTACAATGTGCCAATCACAGTAAAGTTTGTTTGACACAATTATAATTTACACTCGATTTATTTTAATTGCTCTGTTGATGATTTTTATGATTACAATCGACTTATTTTTATAATCTTGAGATTGATCCAAGGATAGCTATTGGATTAGTTTTCGCCCGAAAACCAGTTTTAAGTGCCATTTCTCTAGAATTAGGTATTATTTATTTAATATTAATCGTAATTCGCATGTAAAATAGAACAGTTAATATTTATGTGACTACCAATACCAACCTGATGCATTATATTTTTGTTACTTACGTACACGAGAATACTCACCCGCTACCCGATATAAAGTTCAGCGTCTCCGGGAACAACTTATCGTTGAACGTGTACATCACGAGCATGTCGCAATTGTTCAGCGGTATCGACGCCAACGGGTCCTGTTCGAAATAGAATTTTGTGAACAGTTGCTATATAATACATATTAGTTATTGTGGTATTTTAAAAAAACTTAAGCCTGAACTAAGACCTTGTCAGAGTTATATCTGTAACCAACCTGAAAGGTTAAGTAAATACTAAAATCACCGTATCGTTTGAAACAATGAAAGAAAGCCATGTATATGTTACCCGCTGCGCGCAAGCTTCGCGCACGCGCCAGTACATGACGTCGCCGTCCCGCTCCAGCCGCAGCTGCACGTCGCGGTACAGCCGGGACTCCTCGTCGGCTGCAACCGGGACCGAACGTTACATTACACAACTGTCCTAGCTAACCATACAAAATATTAGGGACAGCTTTCAATACATTTACGAGTAACTTGACTGTGGATTGTCATGGCTTGGCTGTGCTAGTTATTTTATATTTATAATACTTTATAAATATGACTTCAACCTTCGTTACGTGTCATGTAATTGGTCTATAATGTACCGAATCATAACAGTACGGTTGCGTTCTAAATTATAATTTGTAATAAGTACATCCAAGTGGGAGATTTTAGAAGAACATAATATATATTTAGACTCACCGCCGTCCGGTATTTGAGGCATCAGCTGGTAAGCTGGCTTCGTCGTGCCTTTGTTGAATACTTTTACGAATTTTGGAAAGAGGGTTTTCACGTTTAACCTGTAACAAATCAATGTCTATTAAAATATATTTTGTAATGGCAGGATCGACATGTAGTGTATAGACAATATAAGTACTAAACATCGTCTAATTCTCACATTTATCCCCAATCCTACCATTACAATAGCAAAGTGATCCCATTGCTTCTGAGGGTAAGTAAGGGTGGGTTATCAATGACCGTTACTCTTGGCCAGTTAAGACAATGCCGGTCTGCTCAAAACCGTATAATATACTCTTTGACGTTTTATTTCTTACTGTGCATATTATGTAGTGTTGTTTTGAACCAAAAGGTAGTTGTGTGTTTGAAATATTGTTTAGAAGTGAGAGTCGTCAGCACTGACCAGGTGTCGGCGGGCGCGGTGCCGGCGAGCAGCTTGATGAGCGTGTCGCGCTCCGGGCTGGGCCGGCCCGCCTGCAGCGCCGCCAGCGACACCTCGCGCGAGTCCTCCAGCGTCGGCGGGTTCGGCACCGCGTTCGTCGGGTGCGTGATCACGTACGTGAACTTCACCTGCAGCGACGCGTCTGCGCACACGTCACACAATACTCCACTTCAAATATTACTCAATATTATTGAATTGGCAAATGACAATGTGGTTAACTCTGCCCTAAACATTCGCAACAGAGTAGACATATTGTGCACTGCATTAGATCAGTTCATTATTATGTTATTCAAATAATTTGAACAGATTGAAATCTCTTTCTGCCACCTAAATACTAGTTGCTAGTAGATGCTAGCGCATAAACACTGCCCTAGCTAGATAAAGAGAATATTAAGTACCTACATAGAATTTCGCAATACGAAAATTTAAGCCTAGCAAACTTATATCGATAGTATTGTACCGGCCTCTTTTACTAGCTCTTATTTCTAGAAAGTACCATAATGTTCTTTATGCTAGTTTTTAGAAATAGCATAATTTCTTTTCTTTCTTACTACAATTAACAAGACTCACTAGATACGGCCTCCCGCTCGAGCCTGTCGAGTTCGGGCGGCGAGATCTCCCACTTCATGGTGGAGTTGGGGTTGATGGTGATGACGGCGACGTCGTTGTACATGTAGTTGGAGAGGAAGGTCTGCGCGGTGCGGTCGCGCGCGTACATGTTGCTCAACTGTGTGTAGTCTTGCTCCGTGAAACTGCACACATTGTATCGATAGTTTAGAATAGTGTATTTTATTAACGCACCTTTTTTGTATCTCGGCAAAAGGAATTTCAAGGCCTCTGATAAGCGAAGTAGTCATGCTGGTAAATTAATATTATTTTACCATTTACTGGTAATCTTATTGATTTTTTTTTATTTATTTTCATTTATCGACATATAAATAATTCAAAAGAGTTATTAGAGAATTTCAGCTCACCCAGTTTATTATGCATCATCACTGAGAAACAGTTATTGAAATGAGTATATAATCATCGATAGAAATTACAACTTACATATCGATGTTATGTGATTGCGCTGACATCTGATAAACTGGCAGGAAAGGCCCAATTCGTATTTTAACTGTAACATCTGTTGGAGGATTTGGTTGACCCACCTGAAACATAAATACTTATTTTATATTATGATGTCAAACACTAAAATCTACACACACTAAAATCATAAAATGTAGGTTGTGTAGTATGCTATGTATAATGTGTATGGTTACCGAATTGCCAAAAGCGAAGAACACAAGCGGGAACCAAATAATAGCGATGACGAAGGCCAACACGCCGCCGCCGAGCAGGTACTTGGAGGTGCTGGATTTCTTTACACCACGCGGTTGAGGAAACTCGTCTTCAACATAACGCGAACACTGAAAGTTTAAAATATAAATATAATAAAAAAAAACTGTAATAAACTATCTCAATAGGGTTAGCAATAATATTATTAAAACTTAGGCGAGACATATTAAATTAGTCTAAAATAACACGGTTTTACTCACGCACTAGGCGATTCCGACAACATAGTGCGTGAGTAAAACCGTGTTATTTTCGACTTAACTCAATAGGGACTTTCGATAATAGCTCTTCTTCTTGAAGAGTTGTTTTTTCAATTACTTTGGTAGATAAGTAAAATAAAACATCAATTTATTACCTTCAAAAGGAACACGCTAGCGAATATATCCTCCATCTTGAGCCAATCCATGAGCGTCATCGACGTGTCGGTCCATATCCAGTCCATCAGCGTGCGCAACTCGAATACAAACGGCACGGCCATGAATCTGAAGCAGACAGTATTACTTAATATCTCCTTTTTTAAATGACAATTGATCGATTTAGAACCTAGTGACAAGTACATGAGGTTTAATATTTACTTCTATGTGATAATTTTATTTATTTTTATTCATTAAACTTTATTGTACATCATGCTCCTGCAGCATAAGGTGTACGAAGTATATAATTAGTTAATGTGTATTTTTATTATGAAAAATGTTTAAACATTTGCTATTTAACAACTCACCCCCTGAAGCATATCATATTGACGAAATGGTACGACTTGCACAGGAAATTGCCGATGATGCGTCGCGGATATCCGCATCGGATTTGATACGCGGATAGGAGCAGGTATATGCACTTCATCATATACCACATCGGTGGTGGCAGCAAGGCGTTAAACGTCCTAAAAATTTCGGATTATAATTCCAGAATTTCGTAAAGTGGACGAAAGGAAAACGTTGCAAAATAAAATGGCATATAAATTGAAAGGTAGCGTCCATAAGGATGCAAATAAATAGGCTATTTTTAGTGATTTTTAGGGTTCATTGTACATCAGTTCGTATGAAGATTGCATAGTCGAGAATTGTATTTCCTTACCTCTCAGTAATGAATGGAAGCACAAAGAACATCCAGATATGTACGCCGATGATCAACGCGTACTGGAACAATATCTTGCCGAGCATGAACTTGCGCAGATATAACGCTCGGTCAATTATTATGAGACCAAACTGCAGTATCAACATTATAAGGAAAGGTATGGGTACTTTGTTCTCTTCTAAATAGGCTTGCACGCCGCCATCACCTTGGTGTGTCTGGAAGCAAAGTTTTATTAAATTGACTGTTGGAAGTTCTACATATATTTATATCAACGTAATATGTAAAGGTATAGGCAATTTAATATAATTATGAAATGGATAAAGATGTGGCGCAAATCATAATTTACTTCTGGAATTTAGGCTTTATGTAGCTCAAATTATTGTTGATAAAAAAATATTTTTCTAGACTTCTGATAAATATACACAAGATAGGGGCAGCTATATCGCGAAACAAAATCAGACAAAATTCAAATTATAAATGCACAAATTACCCCAAACGCAGCGAATCCGAATATAACGACGAGGAAGTTGAAGAAGTCGCAGAGGAACATGTACGCGTACACGTCCGCCGTGACGCGCGCGCCCGGCGCCAGCATGCGGCGGAAGAACCGCTGCGTCGGACGCAGGTACCGCTTCACGCTGCACCACACACACAAGCACTGCCCGTTACACTACTCACCACTCTATTTTATTTCACTGTTATCGTATTGAACAGCTAATGTATATAGTACTCATTTATTTAGGAGAATAGGTAACAGTTTGACTTTTGTATTTGGTCGATTTATTCATTTATGTGACGAGTACGTTTACTCGAGAAGTTGTGAAGGCCTTCAATTTAACTCTTACTGCTTTATTAATAAACTTTGTCTACGATGTTTTAGTTATACAGTGTATAATTTTGCCATGTCGAGTAATACTATGAACATCACTGAAGATGACTATCAACGCTAGTGATGCCCATACGCATGTGTCCACAAATGTGTGCTATTGCTGCTGCTAGATCAGTGAGAGAATCATTAGTTAAATCTAAAGCATAGATATGTGCGTTTGTTTGATCGATGACTGGCAGAAACGCGTGCAACTCGCGCGCACTCTGTTTTCGTTTCTTACACATGAATAAATGTGACGATAACCTAAGTAGAGCTTACGAGTCGTGAATTTACAGCGCACTTGTCTGGAATTTGGACGCATCCACAAAAAATTAAATATATATATTTTTTTTATAATAATACTTGAAAATATAAAAAAATCTATAAGCACATTACTTACGACAAGAACATCACTTGTGGATAGTGTTTGTAGGTCTCCTCCAGTGTCGTGGTTACCGCGATTATAGGCTCTTGATCATCGTTCACTCTAAAAATATAACATATTATCGTTACATTATATATAGGCTATATATTTTTATGGAAACCTTGAGTATTTTATATAATAATAGTAACTTATGCTCTTTAAGCACATAATATATCTATACTATTATATAAAGCTGAAGAGTTTGTTTGTTTGAACGCGCTAATCTCAGGAACTACCGGTTCGAACTGAAAAATTCTTTTTGTGTTGGATAGCCCTTTGTTCGTGGAGTGCTATAGGTTATATATCATCACGCTATACCCAATAAGAGCGGAGCAGTAATGGCTAATCTCAGTAACTACCGGTTCGAATTGAAAAATTCTTTTTGTGTTGGATAGACCATTGTTCGGGGAGTGCTATAGGCTATATATCATCACGCTATACCTAATAGGAGCGGAGCAGTAATGACTAATCACAGGAACTATCGGTTCGAACTGAAAAATTATTTTTGTGTTGGATAGCCCTTTGTTCCTGGAGTGCTATAGGCTATATATCATCACGCTATACCCAATAGGAGTGGAGCAGTAATGGCTAATCTCAGGAACTACCGGTTCGAACTGAACAAATATTTTTGTGTTGGATAGCCCTTTGTTCCTGGAGTGCTATAGGCTATATATCATCACGCTATGACCAATAGGAGCGGAGCAGTGATAAAACATGTTGCAAAAACGGGGAAAATTTATTAGTTTTGAGAGCTTCTGTTGCGTGCGCTGCGTAAACGGTTAAAGTTATACAACAATGATGTATGACGGGATTGTTCCTCTTAAAAAATTCTACAGAAATATAAAACAAATTCCCCCGCTACATCTGTCTGCCTGAACGTGTTAAACTCAAAAACTACCCAACGTATTAGGATAAAATTTGGTATGGAGACCCTCCCGGGAAAATATATACCGTGACTTTTATAACGAAAAACTTTAGCCCGAAAAACTTTAAAACGCGGGCGGAGCCGCGGGCAAAAGCTAGTATTGTAATAAATCTTATATTGATTAAGAATTTCAATGTATTTACTTGTAATGGTCATCATCCAAAGGCTTGGAAGGTCCCGGCTCGTCGTCATGTTCTTGACGACTCTCTTCCTCTCTGTCCCTCATCATTTCATGTTCTTCCTCTTGATCTTCATCCCTTCATGATAAAAACAAAATTATTATTGAGATTTTTTAAAAGTAGTATATTTATTAATGGCCGATTTCAATGAAGGATCTCTGTCGCTAACTTCGGATCATTGAAGAATAAACCAATCAAAATGAGTCACCAGTAAGCATGTCAAACACACTTTATTCAGATTGGTCAATTTTCATTATCGATCTAAAAGTAGCGATTAGGTTAATTTATTGAAATTTGCCGTAATCTATATTCCAGGTATATTATCTACGTACTAAATACCAAGATATAGCTAACTATATCAAAATACCTTCGTAAATTATAAACAAACAACTCATATGCTAATCAAGGTCTACAGTAGCGTAAACATGTTCTGTACCGGGGAGTACGGGAGGAGGAACTGTCGGAGAATGGCGGCGTGGGAGTGGACGCGAGCGAGCTGAGGCGCAGGAAGCGCAGGATTTGAAAGGGCACGGATGTGGAGGCGGAGGCGGGGGCGGATGCGGATGCGGAGGTGGGCATGACGGAGAGGCGCAGGCGACGCGGCAGGAACAGCCCGGGCGACACCACGCGGCGGACGGCGCGGTTCACGCGCACGCGGTGCTGCCGGTCCACCAACCGGTGACAACTGTCTGATCCGCAACACACATTACTTTATCTATCGGCTCTATGCTTTACTTATTATCCGTGAGTAATAGCCTTATTAGACGCGATATTCATGAAAAATACTGATTAAAATGCAGCCGATAGATAAAATTTATAACATTTTGTCATTGTTCTTTTTTACATTGTGCTTTTTTACGAGCCCTATAATTAATGCAAAACAATTGAATCGATTTCGGACTTGCCAATTTTACCGTTTACTCTGTACAAGAAATCTAAAGCTTTGTGCGCAAATTGCGTTAGTGGATTCCTGATGGACAGGTCGAGTCAGGCAGATGCTGCGCCTGACCAGCTGCGGCCCCTCTGATGGTTCCTATTCGGAGGTCGTAGGTATATATATAATGCGCGTTGCGCAAATTCTGCTACCTCGATTCAGAATCCACTATCGTCATCTAGTGTAATCACACTGTATGTTGAGCATTATCACAATAATTATGTTAATACCACATCCATCTTCGATGGATGAGCATCGGGCTTCTAATTGTCAAGTTCATCTTGCAGTTCCAGTGATTTTGACGAGATGGCGGGTATATTAATTGTACCGCCACATATAGTATTGTCAAACGACTATAGAGAAATATTTTCTCCTTAAACTTGGCGCAATTGTTTATTATTCGTCGTAGGGGTACTTTAATTAATAATACCGTGAGTACTCACGGTCCGGTCTGGTCGTGCAGCTGTACGTATTTGCGTCCCACCTCCGCGGCGCGTCCGTCCACAACGAGCTGCGTGTCCTCCGCCGTCAGCGGGTACTCCACGTCCTCACGCAACTCAATCTCTGGCGTCGACTCCTTCCACAACCCCAGGGACTTTAACATAAATCTGCAAAAAAATAAGTAGATAAAAACTATTGGTAATATCAATATTTATTATATTAATATATGGATTGTTAAACGCCAAAATAAGAACTAATTATCCCTATATCGGTCATTAAAGGATAGTAACACACTTACAATTCCCTAGGCAGTGTGATTCACGTTGCAATAACGACGAAAATTAATCAAAAATTAATCCATATCTTCGGATAGATAAAGGAAATGAATAAATCAGAACAATGTTGGTTCGTTAGGTACTATTGGCATACTTATCGATTCGATTTACACAAATATCGATCAAGCTTGCTAATTTATTTCGGGCGTAAAAGAAAATAGATACTCACCTATGTAAAAAGATTATAAGAAGAAGAAGCAAGTCGTAGAGGGCGTAGTTGACCTTCCTTTCAATGCCTATAATCCGAGGCGCTGTGAACGGCATGTTTGCTGGAATGGCCTTCTGATTCCATGGTAGGATCTCGAATTGAAACATGCTCTTTATCAATACTATCACCTGTAAAATAATTAAAAATTAATCAAGGATTAGGTAGGTATTACAAATACTAAAAAATATTTAATTGTATAGAAAGAATCGATTAAACTTTGCAATACGTCGGAGTATCGATTTAGTTATATCGATTCTAAGCATCATTGAAATGACTACTAGGCATTACAGAATCTACATTTCTTTACTTGGGAATTATCTTTTTTTATTTACTTATTAGCGACATATTTAGTTTAAGCCGATAGTTAACACTAAACTTACTTCCGTATAAGCGATCAGTGTCACCCAGAAAGTTTTCGTGGGCCGGGGTATAGTCAGAGTTCCCCATAAAAATACCATCAACGGTAACGGTATAGATAGTATAGTAGCCGATTGGATCTGCAACAAAATATTACTTACTCTCTATATCTTTATATTACAGTATTTAAATTCTCCTTGGCGATAACATAATTAATTATTTTATTTAGAAATAAATACTTTCTATAATTTTCTTGTTGCGTAACAAATCTAAGGACTATTAATGATTTTCTTATAAAAACCATAACCTGTATTTGTGTATCGTGTACACTGTAGTTGTACACAGGACATTATATACAAGATTTTACTCGTAGCTTTGTCGACATAAAAATCTTATTCTAGAGTGAAAGTCATCATACTTATGATTTTAGGGACAGTGCAGGGTTCTGTTAAATAAAACTACTAGGTATATAAAATCAATACAGTAGTATAAAAATCCCCTTCGAAAACTCCAAATTCTACCTCTTTTGTATCGACTTACTGTCTTTTTAATGAACAATCTTAATCTACCATCCATTCCCGAGAATAAAGCAATCAAAATAAGTCATAAATAATATGTCAAAAATACTTTGGATTTTGATTTGTACAATATAGCGATGCATCAAAACAAAGATTGGGGTCGTTTATCGAAAACGGTGGTTAAGATCTTACCTGATTGATAAACACCATAATGTAGCACACGATATCGGTGTGCGCCAGTACGGCGTACCACAGAGCGTATCCCAAATGCACGATCGGGTTCCTGTCTTGTTTGAACATCGAATCATCTTGCTCTTCAAGCGTTGTCACGTCCTTGCTAAAAGCGTTTTTCTCATGAGCAAATCATTGAAAAATTATAAATCACTGTCTCACTTCTACAAGATTTTATATTATTTGTATTTATGTACAATTGAATTATAAATATCACATGAAGAATCATGTAATGAAAGACACAAAAATGTCTTTGTAGTGAATATTTCCAATCAATCCAAAGGATAAATAAATTAGGAAACATGAATTATTGTCTTTTCCAAATTTTCCTAACCTGAAAATTTTAAATCTCATTTTTGCTACATAAATAAAATGAATATAGGACCTAGTAATAGTGAGCCAGCGATATGAAGTGCTTTTGTGACTTTAGTGTAAAATTTTAGAATCTTGAATATGTGCGTGATTTTTGTTGTTTCAACCAATATATTTTGTTGGGGCTAATATTATTTACATAGTTTAAATTCAAATATATACAATATAACAAATACAATAGGTACAAAAAAATTACAAAAAAGTATTTTTTATAGTCCCTTTTTTGCTGTGATTACATCCAGATCCGGAAAACAAGGTTGGTACAATTCGCAAGGCCTTTATTAATACGCAACAAAAATACACAGTTCATAAGCTTATATTACAGTTCTGTTAAATTTATAATAAACCTTTATATTTTTATATTTAGAGCTTAAATATAATCGAGTATGTCTCAACATTTATTTTAAAATAAAATTAGTTTCACACTCTGCAAACTTGTAGATTAAAAGTTCAGTACACCGAAAAACACTTACTGTAGCGATACCGTAACTTAAACAATATAAAATAATAAACGAGTAAAGCTGCGAGACGACGTGCCAGAATCGAAAATTGTGAGATGATGAAACTGAATAAAATTATTTAGAATTTTGATAGATGCATAGAGAAAGCCCATCGCATTTGACGACAAATACTGGACGATTCTTGTACTGCGTTTTTATCGACTTTTTAAATTAAACTTGAAAACAAAATTTTACTTATGGCCTTTTATTTTTTACTACAATTTGTAAACAACATAATTGAATAGAATGTTATCATACATTATGTTGAAAAATCACTATAATATTTTTAAGTCAAAATCAGTACAAGCAATCGTCGACCGGAGGGCCACTCCACCTTTCCGTAGTCTGCAAACTAAACGCGCTCTCGTGTTCGGAGGTGCCGTCCGATCGCACGGAGGGCTCGCGGGCGGCGGGCGCGTGCGCGTGCGCGTGCGCGGGCGCGGCGCGCGGCGGCGGGCTCGCGTCCAGCCCGCGCTCCATGCTGGGCGCCAGGATGCGGATCTCCGGCACGCTTATTTCGCTTAACTTACGGCTGCAAACATCGCGTAATCATCCACACTCGCACACATCTCTCAATGCGAATATTTTGTGTTATGAGTTGACTTGAAAAATGCATGTTGAAAGAAATCTACCTCGAAATTAAAGAAAACTTATTTAGAAAAATAGTATGATCAAGAAAAACCATCTCCGTAACTTTTCTTTTACTTTTATGTTGTACTTATCTATACTGTAGAATGATTACAAGCCAAGTGAGTCGACATTTATGTATCCATTGTGCTGTGATAATGAAGTTCTACAATTAGCAGTTTTTTTTTAAATTTAATATTATATGCATAATTTTGATTTTCTCGTCAAGTATTATAAAAAATAATATTTCTAAATAAGTATTCCCTGAATGCCATTAGATGGGAGATGACCTATAACTACTTCTTAACAGCGACTACTCTATAAAGCATTCTATTTTCTACTATTGATAAACATAATACTACAGAACAATACGAACCCCATGTCTACAGCGGGCGCCAGTAGATTATTGTCATTAGTGTCCTCGACTATGGGGGCACTAGGCAGCATGCAAAAAATGGGCTACTCACTAAACCAGCAAATACAATACAAAAACCATACAGCCAAAATAGATACTCAATTCTGAAGTGACCACACAAGCACTAAATACGCTCATATAAACTGTAAGTAATGTTTATACGTTAAATTCTATATCAATAAATCCTAAACCGTACAGCATCAACAGTAAGCTTTATGTCAAGTACGGTCTAAATTATCTAAGAAGTATTTGATAAGCAATCAAAATCTAAAGTAAACTCATCTTCAAATCGGGCTCAAGCTGAAGTTAAAGCGAAAGCTGTAATCATTTGCACGTAGAAAAGATTTCGTAAGTAGATTTTTAAATATGTGAACGAGTCGATCATGTTACACGTCGAATTGTAACCGCCGCAACTGTCTATAATACCTAAATTATCTAGAACTTCCAATTACAAAGCAATACAAGACACTGCACTGCTCATGTCAAGGACGCATCAGATATTAATTCTAAAAATATCCAATAAAATTGGCGACAATGTCTTTCCCACGGGAATTCAATGGTTGCATTCTGGTGCTTTGCGGCAAAAATAGACATAACAGCAGTACTCATAATCCAACCGATAAAATAATAATGATATACTCACTGATGCAACAAAGTTTCCGGAAGAGGTTCCCATATCATCTGAGATCCTTCTCTCAGTCCAATGCCAAAGCCTTCTTTCTCCTGTAAATGTTGCAACTTTTAGTATATTTGACTGATGATTTCTTATGTTTACGCGAAACTTAGACATTTAAATTAAATTCATCTTGCAAACCTCCCCGTAACCATGAAAACTGCAAAGTCTACGAAACGTCTGGAGAAAACTAAAACATTAAAACCGAAATTCGAAAAGTAGTTTAATTTAAATATTTGAGTGAGACAAATACATTATCCATTCACGTTGTTATACATGATTATCATCCTAGGTGAGAGTAACTACTACAGTCAAAAAGGATTAAGCCAGCCACGGTTATAATCTTAGTAGACGGATATAGCGATTGGTTAGAATCGATTAAAGAATATCGATTACTCCACCGACATTAGTGAATCCACACAAAAGAGAAGTCGAAAACGAAACATCGATAAATGAGTAAGAAATAACGTCATTTGTGATCCCTTTATATTCACAAAACCCACAGCACACATATCGTACAATTTTTAGATATTGTTTCTATGAAATATACAATGATGTTTTTACCTTCAGAATTTTCTTCTCAACTGAGAGCGTTCGCGAAACGTATCGATAGTCGCGCGAGTACTTCATCAGGTGTCGCGTGATCGACACGAGGAAGCTCGATATGAACGCCCACGCGATCTCCAGGTACCGCTTTATTTTGTCGAATGTCGTCTCTTGTTCTAAAAATAAACAGAATATTATAATAACGAGAATGTTGAATATATATATTTAGAAAATATTTACAAAGTCGATATACGGCTGATTCAAAAATTATAAACGATCCCAATTTTATTGTTTAATCCAATCCCGAGGACAAACCAATCAAAATAAATCATTTGTAAGCATGTCAAAAAATGTTTGTTGTAATTGCTCTATTTTGGCATTCGATCGAAAAACTTATAACTGATTGTTTATCGGTGGATAGATGAATACGGGTGTGTAGAGGCGTGTAAACTTTATTTTCGTTAAATATGGTTACTCAGTGAAACATTTTTATTTTAATATAGATTAATGTTAAGTTGCTTTATCTAGGAATAAATTTCACTTCTTTTGGCACCTTGAATGCTTTTCACTTCTGTTTCAGGGTAATATAACGTACCAGGCAATGGTGCGTAGTCGTCTATATCGGATCCGGCACCGTCTCGGTCGCGTCCCGACATACCCACGTTCACATCCCCTTCACGGGTAATGTCAGAGTGGGATATGTGCTTTTTCATCTTTAAACATAATATCGATATTTAAAAAAAAAAACATTTATAAATTAGAGAGAGAAAATAAACACATTTATAATAAATTTTGGCAACAAAAAAAAATAATTAAATGAAATTGTATAACGAACACAAAATACATAATTTTGTTAAAATTTTAATAATAAGTGCATAACTAAAATATAAGGTCTAATAATAATAACAAAAACACCAAACCATACACACGGAACAAAAAAATACAACATAATATAACAAATCGTGCAATATAAACCCAAGCGGAAATAAATAAGTTTTATATGATAATTATCTGTCAGAGTTGCCAGATGATATCACTAAAAACTACATTTACGTAATTTGAAGCTATATTAAAAAAATATTCTAATTATTATAGCAAGTAAAAACTAATCTAAATATAGCAATCTGCAAATATATCAATAATTCAAACTACTTATTAGGCCTATTTTTAAAGTTATAGAATTAAATCTCTAATGATACTAAAAATTATGTGAAAAATATGCTCATTTTTATTTGCGCTGTGCTACTATGGATATTATAGATACGTAGCACTTTTAGCGAATGCTTCTAGTGATTATATTTGAAAATTGGCAACTCCGACTGAGTGGCGTGACACAGGCGTAGGTAGTTATTTAACAGGGGGCACGTGCTCTAGATACTAAAAAGTGTTCGATTCGATAGCAGAGATGAATATATAGCACACTTTTAATAAAATAATGACCTATTTCAAAATTGTTAATTTGTGGCAGTCGTCGGAAAACGAATTACTGTTTGCTACCTTTTTTTTTGAAGTTGCTATAAAATTGAGCTTATTAAAGATAGGTAAAAAATGAAACCTATAGAATGAAAAAAAAGGGAAAAACTAAAAGGTCGCAAACAGAAATTGGTTGTTTGACGATTTCCACAAATGGGCAATTTTGGAATGGGCCATTATTTTATTAAGAGTGCGATAATCTTTTTTAAAGGATGTTTTCCAATAGTGTTACACGTGCCCCCCAGCTACTCCCTGGCGGTGTCGGCGCGTGTCATACCTCATGCGGGTAGGAGAGCGGGTAGCTGCCGAGCGAGAGGTGGCGGGCGGAGCGCACGGCGGGCGCGGAGGCGCGGCGCAGCGACACGGCGCGCGTCACGTCCGTCTTGATCGCCGTCGACAACAGCTGCGGCGCGCGGCACGTCACACACCAGCAAGCGTTGTGCGACCACTCACCGTACATTTTGCTTATTACTCACTTTCCGTGTGGAAATTGGAATTGTTTGCAACCATATCCTTAGTGTATTGTCAAAATTCCGTATATTTCTAAGTGAATCGTATCAGTTATTTAAAAAAAATAGATATTAAGTAAAAGCAAAATGTACCGATCCGCGCAATGCTGTGCTTTATTAATTACTGGACATATGGGTTAGTCACCTTAAGCTGCATAGAGGCGGAGTACAAAAAACCCATCCACGTTTTAATACAAACATCCCGTCTCTATGGCTAATATACTTACATATACAATACATGCTAGAATATAAATACTTCTATCATACTTTTGTTTCTAAACATGCACCACTACAAAGAAAATAATTTATCATGGCAATACTTAAGAAACCCAATAGAAATTCCCAATCGACGAACAAATTAAAAACATAAGATTATCGACACCATATTATCGACACTGACATTCCATTATCGACAAACAAATCTAATGTTCCCAGTAGTTAATATAATGTGGTAACAATGAATCAGTAAGTTTTACCTTCCCAATCCCCATGTCTTTGGGCGCATCCTCGTCAGAACTGGACTCGTCGTCCTTTATGTGCACTTCGGTGTCATCGAATTCATAGAACATGTAGTAGTCTCCAGACCGAACAGCTGTCAAACACATTATACTTACGTCAGTAATTATAAAGTAACGACAATAGAGAAAGCTATTCACACCAAGCGTGTACATTCAGACAAAAATAAGGCAAACTGTGTTTTGTGATAATTTCTACTGATATAATTTTTTAATTTATAAAACAGCTCGAAGAATATCCAAATGATTTTTATCCCTATTTTGTAAATCATTATTGTAAACTACATAAATAAAGTCTATTATCTTTTAAATTCATTCAATTTTATTTATATGCATGCATTAAAAAAAAACTATTTATGTAGAAGAATTAAAAAATATATATATATAATTTAACATATTTATTGTTATATTAGAAACACCCACAAGCTTAAGTGCATTAACACGGCATGCAAGAAGCTCAACACGCATCAACAAAGCAAGCGTGCAAGCAAGTGAACGGACGCGTCTTGTCTCAACGACATAATATTCACAATTATTATACACATATACAATAGCCGATTCCAATAATGACAGTTCCCGCCACTGGTTTACTTGCCTAAATACCACAAGCCGAGGATAGGTTAATAACGCAGTTACAAGGTTAGAGCGCAGGACATTCGACTCAACGTTACCCTTTTGATGACTGGCGGGCGGCTTATACGGCGGCCTGTCTCGGGCTATAAGAAAAAAGCACAACTCAACGGCAAATCGCACACCAAATGTATTAATAGGGCTGTATTGGCATTCGACGCGTGAACAATACAATTGTTGCTGTTAATTAACAAAACCATCCCTGGATGAACATTACGAAGCACATGTTTCATATCAGGAAGTCATTTCAGTTGTTAGACACGCGAAACGCCAATCAGAAACGCATGGAATTATTGCGCACAACATTGAAGAGAATAAAAGTTTAAACAAATTAATTTGAATAAATCATCGAAAACATGTTCAAGGAAAATACTTAGACATTTTTGTTTTCAAGCCAAGGCCATATACAAAATTTGGAAAGAAGATTTTTTTCGCAGACTTCAATGTGCAACGTAAATTACACGAACATATAGCATGAACCTTCAGAACGATCAAATAAAACGGTTTGTGTTAATATTTCCAACACCCTCTCCTTGCGGCATTAACTTTACCTTCGTGCCTCTTCGTGTAAACTCTGCGCTTAATCGTTGGACCTGAACCATCTCCTATGTGATAAAAACGTATGATTTAACACACATCACAAGTTTATTGCTATACATTATGTACAGTGTACACAGTGGCACACAGTGTGGACTAGAAAAATAAAACGAGCTGAGTAGTAGCGGTCTGTTAACACGCGAATATTGACAACAATAAGCAATTGTATTGTATGTTTAACGTATTCAATAATAATGTTCTTTTGCACAATATTTGTATGCTGTATCGGCGACAATAATAAATAACGAATACGTTCATAATATCCATTATTTATGATCTAACTCTCGAACTAAACTTAATGTTAAGTTCTATTATTAATATATTTTGCGATTCAACTTAAAAATTATTCGTTATTCGATAAATCAGATTTGACCCGCTTGTACTCAGCTTTAGAGAACCAAAAATAACGACGCTTCGGTAGTTACACGTATGATGAGAATTCGGCTCGGCGCGACTCGACTGTGATATAATCGACGTTCGTTGCAGAACGCTCGGGCTGGCGACCGTGTGGCGGCGGCGGATGGGAGGGGGGGAGAACACAGGATACGACTCCTCCGGACTGTGCGCACGAGGCAGCATTTCTGACGACAGAGGGGACTCGAAGGAAATCCGACGCGGTTCCAAATAGGCGTCGAGAGAAACCGTCATCAAAGCAGAGGACGGCGAAGGCGGCCCGCCCTGGGAGCTCGGCGCCGGGATCGCGGGGAGCGGGATGGGCTGCGGCGGCGGGGTGGGCGGCGCGGACGGTACGCTGACGGGCGTGTGGAAGCCGCGCGGGGTGGCGGGGGAGGCGGGCGCGGCGGGGGAGGCGGCGCTGTCGGGCGTGTGGTAGCCGCGCGCGGACGCGTCGGAGTCGCCGCGCACGAGCGGCACGAGCGGCGCGCGCTCCGACTCGCCGGCCTGAGTCTCCTCGTCCTCCTCTGGGTGACGCATACACAGAACACAGAACCATACACATTTAACCATTAACCTTCTTGCTTGGAAACATTATTTTCAAGTGTTTTGAATAATTCACGAATGACATCACTTACGCTTTTGAAACCCTATATATAAAAAACGAAATTAGAAAAACGAATTAAAATGTTTATAAGGAGGTAACACATGTCATATTTTCCCTTCATAAATCAACTTTGGATAATGTCATATTTATTTTGATTTAGTTGTGAATGACAATGCTTACCGGCGTCATGGTGGTGTGGCTCCTTAGTCATAGCTCCCTGTATTTTCTTCTGGTTTGCCTTAATTCTTTCCATTTTCACTTTGATTTTCTCCAATATCTTCTTTTCTTGCTCCTCTTGCACTAGCATTTGCTTTTGTCTTAATTCCTCTATCAATTCCGCACCCCTGCAATTTTTTATCGATATGTGGAAATTATCGATTATAATCATTAAAGTGTCACAAAAATATTATGTAGTATAATTAAATTCTGCAATCGCAAGGATTCATTGGTGTTAAAGCCTCAAAACTGGCAGATCGTACCTAGAAGCAAGTACAGTA
Organism: Manduca sexta; assembly: GCF_014839805.1. NCBI lineage: Eukaryota > Metazoa > Arthropoda > Insecta > Lepidoptera > Sphingidae > Manduca > Manduca sexta. The sequence continues at coordinate 5,385,290 of NC_051137.1, read as the reverse complement.
GTGGCCTTGCTTTCATCTATAACCCTGTAGAAATAGTAGCTGTGGAACAGTCTTCGTTGCAAGATCAAAAATGCGAAGCAGACCCCGTCCCATGCAAGGCCTATGTCTTCCTGAGGTACAGAACACGCTGCATCCTACAAAAATGCATTTTATTTAGAAAAGATAATAGTTACTACAATCACTAGCAGACAGGGATATAAAAATCTTGGGAATCTAACCTACGTAAGCATCAATACTACATATTCTAACTACATTTGATGCCTTTGTAATATGCTAAGCAAACACGCTGTAACTATACTTACCAACGGTAATACCTTTAATGTCCTCTGACGGTACCACTATCGACAAAGTTAGTACAAATATACAGATATGGAGGAATAATGATTTATACATAAAATGTGATAAATTTTACATTGATGAACGAACACATCTATCAGATGCGATAATGTGCAGCCTTGTAATATATACAAAAATTAAATTTTGATAATACCCGAGTCCTATGACTCATATTTTTCTATTAATGTGCCAATGATAGTTATATACAAATTTTACCAGTACTCATTTTTTTTTATCTACCACTGTAATGATTTCAATAAAAATGTGACGTACCTTAATATACTGCATTTTGAGGAAGCGTGCAATGTTGCCGCCGGCAAATTTGTCGACGCATCCGATACCGAGCAGCTGCACGAGCCAGCACGCGTGCTCCTGCATCACGGCACTGAAGATACACCCGGGGATCTGCAGCAGGGCCTTCACCACTACTACAGACACGTTGTACCGCAGCAGCCAGGACCACCTCGAAAATTAGTTTTTATTAAATTTTGTATCACTATCTCGTTTAGCTACTCTAATTGTTGAAATCGCGATACCTATATCTATTTTAATTTTTTAAATCAATATTTCATATCGAAATATTTTTTTTTTAGTATAACAAGATCGTCAAAATTATTAGCTCAATTTATGAAGATAATTACAAAAAACTACACCTTTATTTATTCTTATTGAAGTTGAAAGTATACAGTTTTCATTACTATACAATTAAAAATCGACTTACCATTGTAGTATGGCATCTTTCGGCCGTAAGTAAAAGTCGGTGCCTTGCCATAGGAATATGAAGGAACCGATGAGATAACCCATCGAGAAGAGATTGACTCGGTTGGTACCAGTCATGAACATGATGGCCAGCGTTACCCACAACATTCCCAAGAACACCATGCGCTTGATCACGTCCAACCATGTACTAGAATATAAAAAAAAAAACAAACATAATTGGTCCTTCTGAAATATATATTTTTTTAAGAGAAGGCTTCTGTTTATTTTTAAAATATTATAATATATAATATATTATCAAAAAGTTACTGCTGAGCGCCGGAAATATTATTTGAAATCTGACATATCTACAAACACTGCAGTACATACAAATATAGACCTCACTAAATTGCTTTTCAAAGTATATTTTTAAATACCAAGATTAAATGAAATGTTTAATTAATTAAACTTAACCTTCAACAGTTTTCTATACTGGTGGCAACTCAAAAACCGATAAAAAAATCTTACCCAACATAACCAAGGAAGTCTGGCACCGGATTTACAAAGTTTGGCGTTTCCCAGTCTTTGCCTATGTCTTCACTATTGGATCCGCCGGCGTACTCTTCACCGATTGTCTTTTCTACGCCGAACACTCGAAGCTGTCTAGTTGCAAATAGTAGTAGGAAGTAATCGAATATAAGTTTTATTGCATGTGGCGGCTCGTCAGCATATGGCAGGAATAACCAAGTTCGAACGTGTTTCATTTGCTAAAAAAACATAGATTCAAATTAATTGTAAAATCTAACATCAATTATCGATATTTCCGACACAGAGGAATCGATTAAAACTTAATAATTTAAATGAAATATTAATATCACTGACTCCTATACCTTGGGAAATTTATAATTATTATACGATCACAAACAATAAATACCTGATCTTGCCCACTCCACGGATAATTAATGCAGAGTTGAGGTAGAAATCCGACAGCTATCATATACTGTGCTGGTACTAGGAATGTAACGAATGCTGTAAAGGCTGGCCACAAACGCATTTGGCGAATTCTTCTTATAGATACGAGGACTAGAAGCCAAGCAGAGTAGAACACGGCATAGACATCCATTCGGGAACCGATAACGCCCATCAGGCATATAAGAGTTATCTGGAATCGATTCATAGGTAGGCATCGATAAATTCTAAATAAAATACACATCCCAATTTTGGTGCTACGGTGTCAAGTGTTTGTTTAATTGAAAGCAAAGTGTTGAATGCATAAGGCACAGCTACGTTAAAACTAACTTTACAGCGCGGTACAATATCTTTAAGCAGAATAGTATAAGCAGGCGGGTATATCAAGACACTATGCAAGTAGTATTGCGTGTTTCTATGATTACATATTACAAAATGTTTTGCAAGTTACCGCAATAGTTCGTATGAAATAGTCCTGTCCGGTGTATTTTCTTAGAACCTTGCTTTAACTATAATGAGTATATTGTTAATGTCTAATTCTTTTTTTATACGTGTTGTATCTTAAATTTAAACTTACCTCGACGCCGAATTTATAAAACCCATAATTGACTAGATATTTGATGCAGTGTATCATATCCTTGTCTGCTTCCTTACGCGTTATTTCGGGGAACATTATCTTGTCTTTATTTTTCGGTAACAAACCCATATCCCTGTAAGTGTGGGTAACTTAAATTATCGATATAAATTTTGCAATATTTATTTGAACGTATTTGTACTGTGAAAGTAGCGGTAGAGCTAAATAATAAAATAAAGTGATTACGAAAATTCGATATTCAATAAGTTTTACCGAATAGCCTGCTGTCTGTAAGTAACCAACGAGTAGAACGTGAACACAACAATAAGTCCGATGTATCCCTTCAGCAACGCAACCAGCGGTTTATCGCTAGTCGCCTTGTAGAACCCGATCCATTCGGCGTTATTGTACGTTGTCAAATTTAACGTATCGTTTTCACCAACCTGAAATTTGAGTCGAAAATCACATGGAAACGCTTACTTCAATTGGAATTGGTTTATAAAATATTATTCACGTTTTTGATATTAGTTCATATTTGTAATAAAATTATACGATTGGAATCAAAAATATATTAAAATGGTCACTCGAAATTTGTCGATAACAGTAACAAATATAATACACTTACTGTAGTACAACTAACATCGAAGAATGAGTGCTTGATGTAGTCAATTTGATACACCATCTTTGCCATGAGGTAGACACTGATCAGCGTCGATATGAGGAGCACGCAGAAGCGCTGCTTGCGAGCACTGAGCCACAGCGCCGGGGATATTATTATCATTATTGGGACATGCATTGCACATACCTGAAATCATTGTGGGTACTTTTGGTATTTAAGTTTACAGCTTAATATTTGGTAGAATTTAAAATGGCTTTAAAAATGTATGAGTCCATATTACGGAAAAAACGGGAACATGTACATATTTATAGATAATTATAACTATCCCCAATCATTTCCACTGACCTAAAGTTAGTTCGCATTCGTAAAACCGATAGCTAACACGCCGCGTGGGCCTATCTTCAGTCCATCAACAATATTAGGGACTACAATACATACCTAGCTATATCATTTACTACAAACTTACGTTCATAACGCAGAGAAGCATCAAGGACACGAATATGATCTTGATGAGGTGTATGTCGAGGTATATGAATATTTTGTCAGTCCACTGGTACACGATGTGCCGGACCGCGACGAAGGCGCGCATCATGACGGAGCGGAAGCCGGTGGAGGGGCGCTCCGTCAGCGTCGGCGCGTACGACCGCGCGCGGGACGACTTCCTGACAACAGTATTATATAACTACAGTTGCGAAATCACCGGGGCTAATACCAATATATTGTACACTATATTATTTTATTTTTTATAAAAGACATGCAAAAACAATTTCATTTTTATTGAAATTGAATACTTATTTAATTACGTTAGTACCTTCCTACAGAATATTTTTATTCGTTTTTATGGGGTGTACTCCTGAAATTATAAATAATCTATTACTAATGAAATAACAAAAAAATAAACCGTACCTTCTTAATGACCGTCTGGCAGCGGTGTTAACCGAAGTGGACATCTCTAATGAGTGTTCAGCCTCTGTGACGCTGCCCTCCATGGACACGCGTCGAACCTCCTCCTCTAGCGGAAGTTGGGGCACCTATAAAATATAACAATATTTAAAAATATTACAAACACTTTATAAGAAGATCGTTAACAAGTAATAAGATTTGAGGGATTTGCTTATAATTACGCAAGTGATGCGAGATATCCTAAGCCCTTTTTAATGCCACTAAGATCTAATGATAAGTTCATAACTTGTATTTTAAATTATGCTCAAATTGCCAATGTACTTACATCATTATTCATAGTAGACGCGCCGGCTTGACTCGGCCTACTGGATTCGGGTTCCTTAACGAAGCTGTTTGTTCTGAAAAATAATTATTATCTCAACATACAACATATTATAGTAATTTTATACTTCAGATTTAAAAAAAGCTGCTGGAGTACATCGGTACATTCTGTCACAGGGCTATGTTCTTGAAAACAGTTTAGAAAACGCTAGCTGGAAGTTTCAAAGAACTTCAAGCCATTGGTTTCACAACAAAGTTTTAAAACAGGTCGACATAGAAATCTGTACGCAACAAGGCGGGTTCCAGCACTACTGGGCCAGATAAAGTGAGTTTGACAAATAAAAGTACCTGGTTTTTGGATCCGATAGAGCCATGAAATCCTTGTGGAAATAATGTACTTGCATTATCGTAATAATCAAGAATAATGTTGGCGTTAGAAGCTTCACGAACAAGTCCGCCGGATGATACGGCTCTAATCCCAAATCGTGTTGCCTGAAAAATATATCACACATAAAACTTTATATCAATAGTTTATCTATTTTATTTTACCGCCTTTATTTGACGCGTATGTATTTTTATGTATGTACAGCGATTACTCTGAATTTTTTAAGACGTTTTGGGTGATTCCTACATTGTTCAGTAGAATAAGTTGTCACATTGGTCCCATGAACAAAATAATTATCATAACTACAACGCTATAAATAAACATGACAAAAATACAAAAAATAAATTAATTTATATATAAACTCACAGTCTCTCGTTTATAAGCAAGTACTCCTCTATTGTTTTAGAGAAGTTATCGAACTGGTATATGTATATGAGGATAAGATTGATCATGGAGTAGATGATGACCGTTATCCAGAACACATACATTAGCCGACGCCACCAGTACCAACTTATCTGTAAAAATAAATAAACTTAAATACCATTTTGTTGCAGTTCATAAAAATTGTGGTGTGTAAAAATATAGTTTAACTAATGGTTGGAAGATTGTAAAAGAAATTAAAATTATGATTGAAATTATTTTCATGAAGCAAGACATAATAATATAATGACAGACCAATAAATAATACGTTAAAACTTTAAATAATATTAATAAATTTTCTTTAAAAATGATTTCTGTCTCACCTGGAACATGAGTATAAACACAAGGAAAAGGAACATGTAGATGATCCTGAAGATGGTCATCCGCTCTCCAGTAACGCCAATGACGAACAGCATGATGACGACGACGTAGATCCAGTAGCGCGCACACATGGCGCGCAGCCACTCGCCCAGCGCGCGCAGCAGCCGCGACCGGCTCTCCTCCTCGCGCTGCGCCTCTAGTACTGCGCGGAATAAACAACCATTCATTATATCTGAATTAACCCAAAACAACATTTCAAAATACTGAAGATTGCCGTTACATTCCTATAATAGTGGAAATTAAAAAAAATCAAGGTAAAGAAATGACATCCGGCTGCGAGTACCAAAGCAATATGGCTAATCCAAAGACTCACTAGGAACGCACGGGCGCGATGGATATAGACCTATATTATTGTTAGTGCATGCAAATATGTGAAAACGCAACGTTTGTTCAGAATGCAGCCCTATCAAAAATTATCTATAGGTGCACAAAACCCTATAAAACTTATACTACTGAGGCGGCAGTGGAAGTGAAAATATCATAAAAAGAGTTCTGCTGAAATGGAGTCGTATAATAATATCTGTAAGTTGTAGGCGATTGGCGTTAAATAAATTAGCTTGATATTACTCTTACGTGACGAAAAAACCAATAAAAATAATTCAGTTCGTGAAAAGCAGTTGTTTTAGTTCGCTGAAAGGAAAGTAAATTTTGAAATTACCATAAGCCAGACCTGTATCATCAGTAAAGAAAACAATATAATAATACAAATAATGGAATCATATCTTCATGTCCAATATTAATGTAATAGTACCATTGTTTCATAAATAAAACATTCTACACTTACGGGAATTTATCGAATAATTAGTACTCAAGTACAATGACATATTATATCCTAACTCTTACCGCTAGCGGCAGTAGAGACGGTGAGCTGCAGCGGCGCGGCCATGTCGGTGATGGCGGCGGACTGGCGCCGCTGGCGGATCTCCTGCACGCGCTGGCGCAGCGTCACCCAGAACATGCACGTGAACAGCGCCTTGATCAGCAGCGGCACGCACGGCTCCCCGTTAGCCCTTCCGAGACCGATTTGACGGAGATTCACTTCCTGATAACACAAATTTTGACAATTTAATATAACTGAGAAAATATCTGTCGTCAAAACTTGATATCTATCTAAATGATATTGACCCTAAGACATCGACTCTTCTAATAGTCCAAATATCGACTGTCGATTATCTACATTAAGTATCGAGTTATAAGGCAGGTACCTAAACTAGTTTCTTTTTGCCAACCTCTCTATTTTGAACTTTTCCTTTTCTTTAAGCTGATTTACTTTCTGAAGTAACGAAATACAATTTACCCAATATCACAAACTAAGTTATGGACACCTTTTTAGTACTGCAAGTCTGATTACTAATTCAAAGGATAACGCGGTCTAAAACCTTTTCGTATGTTAAAATGAGCCAATCACTGTTTCGTTGTACGAATGAGTTAAATAAGGGTTCGTGCGAAAGTCGATCATTTTGGTTCAACCCTATAATTAACCGACCGGATTTATGTTTCGCTAGTTATGGGGTACTGCTAAATGGTCAAAATATGCATGAGTGCAGTTGTAACTTTGTTTATTTAGTTCATTAGTATAACAACATTTTGATTCCGATTATTTTCCTGTCTCAATTACGTATGCAATAAGATGGCATTAATTAAAATAGTCAGTCTTATCCTTATATCGGACATAGATACCACTGCCAGCCAACTTCGATGTGTTTTCGAAAAAGTAAATTGTAGTGCATGAACTGGGAATCGAACTTAGGAACTCATTATTTAAAACCTTAATTATAAAATATTAATAACGCGATAATTAATACTATTACAAATACTTACTAAATAAATATTAAATTACTGGTTGTAGATCTTTCATATGTGAGAGTCCGTCTGGGTAGATACCACCGCAATATCTATTTCTGCCGCCAAGCAGCAGTGTTTAGTCACTGTTGTTTTCCGGTTTGAAGGAAATTGTAACTACTGGACATAATAAAACTGAACACCTCATGTCCCAGGATGGCAGTTGTGTCGCTTACAATCAGACGAACGGAAAGCTCGTCTCGTCCATTCAAAGCAATAAAAAAAAAACTCGTATTATTATACCAAACTGACCGTTATGTTTGAAGGTAGCTCTGATTCCAATAAATTCATGCCATAAATATACTGTGCTAGGAGAAGCAGCATGGCGTAACAGACTAGTATGGGACTCGTCTTCAGCATGAACGAGCGTTGGTCTTGGCACAGCCACACAATGTTCGCCCACATGAGGAAAACGAAAGTGAGCCACGAATGGAACATTATACTCCACGCCATCATTGTTATTGTTGTCGCTATATACGATGATCTGGAAATAATAAATTCAATAACAACAAAACAATAGTTTATGTGATTTCTAAATAATAATAATTTGCTAGAGTACGTTAGGCTGACAGTTATTTCAAACAATTGACGCTTATATAAAATCAATATTTTCGTTAAGTTTTCTTAAATTTTCTAATTTTACGTGCAATTTTTTGATTTTTTTCTTTCATAAGATTTTTTCTTTCATTTCTTCTCCTGACAATAACACACACAACAAAAAATAGTGAAATCGGTCCAGCCGTCCACGCGTGATGGCGTGACCAAGGGAAATAGGGATTCATTTTTATATATATATATCGAATATTTTTATGTTTGCTTTCCAAATGGATCGAGAATCGAGATACATCGCCTTCCAATAATATTATAAAATAGCGAAGCGAAAATAATTTTAAAAAATCAACTAATAAATTAAGCATACAACTTACCTGACCAGAACTTGGAAGAAATCTATAACGGCTGCGATGATGTCATCCAATAGCGTCGGTTCTTCTTCTTCTATGATCGACTCTGTAACGTTTTAGTAAATAATAACTGCCACACAAGTACTCGACGGGTAATTATTAAAGTAAATATACGTTATATGCCTTTTAAGTACAGTCAGCCACAAAATTAATTGAACATATTCAAAATTTTAAATCACCTACCTATACTAATTGTTAAATTTAATTGTAATACATTTTCTTCTGTATTGTGACATAAAGAACATCTCCTCTTTATTTTCATGGCGAAAATAAATGTTGGTAAAAACACAAAAATGTACCTATACAATTAATGTGATCGCTACGGATATGAAATTTTAATTTATGGTCACTCACTTATGTAGGTGACTGTACCTATTTGACAATACAAAGTAAACGATTCGTTACCTTCGTCCGGTACCACCACCGAGCCAGTGGAGTCTTGGTGCAGTTGCCTCGTCGCCGACCCTGAGCGCACGCTCGACCAGCGCTTGGTCGGACTCAAGTTGCGCATCAACTGAACATAAACAATCAATTCGTATTTGCAAATATAATTATGTAGGTAAACATAATAACATGATATTGTTTGTCATACATTTATTAACTGTTTCTCTACATAACCAGCAATTCCACAAAACGAGGCCATCAACTTTTTTTGGTCCTTCGAGCCAACATTCAACATTTCCATCACAATCCTACAGGGAGTATTTTTATGCAAATATAATTAAATTAAACTAATACATACCAGCGTTTTACACGTCAAACAACAAAACATCAAAATGCAATTAATACATACAATTTAATTAAAACAAAAGCGAATACACATTTCCATCACACGAACTATGAATGTGATACGGATGAACATGATAGTTGGTATTAAAGTGCAATTATTGTAGGCGTTTCACACAATGTAAGCTCCCAAATGTATGACATTGCAATACTGAAAAATGTGAGATGTGGGACATTTTTCAAAGTGACAAGACATATTTAAAGCGATTATGTAAATCCATGATATTTTTAATCTAACTGTAAATATAATATAAAAATCTTTGTACGAATTCAAAGCCATTAAATATGTCTCGCGTTAAAATTCCAAAACAACCGAATCCCCGCCAAAAATAAAATGTAAAATGGATACCTACAGGGGTTGTCTCACTGGCGCTCCCACGTTGTAGTGCTTTTGAATTTATGTATGAAAATGCAACCTATAAAAGAACGAAAGCTGGTTGCAAAAACAACATAAAAAAATCTAATCAAACATAATACCTATAACGAAGGTGCAATCTCAAAGTTAGAACAAGCGAAATTCTTCAGTGCCGTATAGAAATGTGGAAAATCGGTGCGATAAATCAAGTTATCTACAAAATGCCAACATGCCATCAAACCAATTGCTTCTATCTACGTGGTCGTGTGATTGGGTGCGACTAGAATAAGAATAGAAAATAATTACTTCAATTCACGTGAAATTAAAATAAATATTCAAACAAATATCTACTTTGAAGTGATGTACGGTATGCGTCGTGTAACAACACTTGTTTAATACGAAACAGTCGGTCGCTATTCTCTGGATACATATTATTTATTAATCTTGCCGCTGCAAATAGTCTATTTATTTGTTCTGTGTAATTTTATCTTTAGGTGAAGAAGTGTTATTTGAAGAGAATTAGAACAATTTAGAAACGATATTCTAACGATTCCGATTTCATATATACCTGAGCCAATTTGCTCTGTATGCGGAATTTTCTCAATCCACATTCCTATAATAAATTTCTAAGCAAAGCGTCTAAACGTCAGTCTGAAGCATAGTGATTCACGCATTCAGAGAAAATCGGCAAACGAATAACAGAGCCTAAACTGAACAGGTCTAACAGTCGTTTCCAATAATCTATCCCAAATTTAATTTTCTAAATCCCGAAAATAACTGAACAAAATAAGTCATTTGTAATCATGTCAAAAAAAATCTTTGTTCTGAGTTCATTTTCGCAATAGATCGACAAAAGCGATTGGATTCGTTTATTGAAAGATGGCGTAATCCGGTAAAACATTATAATTTCCAAACCGAGTGACTGTTCATTACACGACGGCCCAATACATCACACTACGCTGGTGTTCGCGCAAGCTTACTCGGACTTTTTTAGTGGCATTCATCCACTTGTCGCGCGCGGCGCGCCGGCTGCCGCGGTGGAAGGACACGCCCCGCACTAGCGAGCCGTTCAGCTTACCCGCCTCTACACCGGTCAGGGCGCTCTTTTTTTTCGCCTAATTTCCCAGTTTGACAGCATAGGACACAAAACAATTCACCAATAAAACTTTATTTATTGTCTCAATTTGAAGCGCTCGGTTGTGTGTCACTCGATTTATTAGTGAAAACTGACGTTTTTTTAAATATAAATACAAATTCAACGGAACTGAAGTCTCTAAACAGGAACATATTTATTGCACCGTGCACTCTGTATATTTTAAACATTACCAATGTAAACAAATATCACTCCTCGCCGAGTAGCAATATATTTTAAATCATAGCAATTTTTCACCAGCAAACGAGTGTGTTTTGTGGCAGCGCTTCAAATTAATACATGAACCGTGTAGAGTTGGACTTTCATAGCGTTCGACCGGCAAGGAAGATTTAAAAGGCAGAAGTACTCAGCGTTAATCAAGAAAATTACTGCAATATACCAATCGAAAATTATTTTAAAAAAGCATTTGGTAATCACGAGGTTAGTTAGAATTTAAATTTCAATCATATCACAATGCAATAAGATCTCGCTGTAACACATACCTTCGGTTTGAAAAGCTCTCGTGTTTCTATTGCAAGGACGAAGTAAGTGAACAATATCACAAGCGGGCTGGCCAGCGTGCCCCACATGCCGTCATCAGTCACTTCATACGAGAAGCTCATCGGATGAGTCTCGTTGATTACCACCAGTTGGGTGAGGCCAAAATATCTAGCAAACAAAACTTAATATGGTATTCACATAATATTGTGGTTTGAAGTATAGCCACAAGAAAGCCTTTAAAGCCCTGGTTGCAAATTACTATTTCAATAGAAACTAAGAAAGAGATTATCGAAACAACTAACCTGGCAAACTCCATATTGGGCGGATACAGTTCAATCAACCATGAGCATTGGTAAGCCAGCAGCACCAAGACATGGGCAGCCATGATCGCCATCACACATCGGCCGACAACCGCGAACCCGCGCTCTAACGGCCTGCCCACCGCCCACGCCGTCGCAGCCCCCATGAACACCAGGAAGTAGATGCCCGACGTGACGCTCGGACGCATTATCCCGGAGAACATTATGAGGAACAGGCATAGGTACTTTCCTAAAACGAAAAGTTAGTTTATAAATCACATATAATAATAATGTTCATTACATAAAGCAGTGCAAGGTGGACAGACGACTCGATAAAGGTCGCAAGAACACGTTGGATACAAACAGCTTTCGACAGGTCCGTCTGGAAATCTTTGAGGAAGGCCTACTTTCAGCAGTGATCTTTATGTGGCTGATGATGATGATGATGACATAAAGTACCTGCCTTCACATGAAGGGAAAAACTATGTAATGATATATGAAACTACAGAAACAATATATGTGTGAAAGTAAGCAACTATTTTTACAGTCCATTAAACGAAAATAAGCATTCCGCTCTATATCGTCGTCTTGGGGAAATAAGGTTCCATTACATTATTTGATACATTGTTAGATAGAAACTTGTTGCCCCAAGGAGACGATATTCAGTTCCCTTTAAAGGAGTTATGTTTACATTTTCGTTGCAACAACATCTTAGAGACATTAAATTGTAATCTAATCTCATGATGCAATTAACTCAGTTTGTCCCAGTAGCTTTTGCAACGGTTATCAGATATAAGCTACTAAGTACACACGTTGTTATTTTAGCTATAAAACAATTAAGGGTTTCAGGTCAAGTAAATATACAGCTGCTGCAAATATTTTTATGCATTACCTGCGCTCGTGAGGAGCGGATACCGTTGATGTTTGGAGTCTTTCTTCTGCACCTCGGGCTGGGCTCCGGTGAATAACTTCTTCACCGAGATGTAGACGACAAGCGATACGCCTGTCATCACGAGCTAAAGCAAGAATTATGTATTCATTTAACATTAGACGTACTTACCAAAAGAATATGGAAGTGGATACAGAATTGGTAGATTAAATCCTTCTGTGATTGCCTAAATGATTGTTTTGATCAGTTATTTTCAGCTCATTGCAAGAAATTCGGATTTAAAACTGTTCTCAGAATATATTCGCTACAGATTCTATCCAAGTCTATGGAAAATCTATTTAAAAATTTCCAATTGGGTTATCCATCTACAAAGTACCTTAATGATTAGTTACTTTGAGTAGCCACTCGACCAGCCGGTCGTGTTCGTTGTAATTATGGTGCATAATGATATTTTTAGCCAATTTAGGACGACCAATGTATAAACATCTATTTAAGAAATCACTTAACCCAATTTTCTAGATTCGTTTGCTGCCAAAAGTATATATGCAAACCGCCGCGGTCGCTGCATTTGGCAATGGGATATCCTTAATTTTGGTAAAGCTATCGAAATACAAATGCAACTAGCAGATTTTTAACTAAGTATATTCCATATACGTAAACAAAATAATTTATGCCTGCCTGCTAGAACGTGCATGTAACACGCGAAGACACTTATTTCGAGGGAAGTTTTTCATTCTGAGGTTAATAACCTGACATTAGATAAAGTAAGCTTCAAATAAAATATACCGGTTAAAGGAATTTTTGTTTAGGACCTCGACTCTAGGTTTTAATAAGATTAAAAATAATTTTGAATTCTGCGTAATCCAAAAAGCGTGACTCATCCGTAATTCATTACTCACCACCACATGCATCAGTATATATTTTATGAAATACCTTACCTCAGGTGCCAGATAGTGCACGGCCATCAGCGGATCGATCCCGGCGTATGAGACCAGGCCCAGGTTGTGCCCGATCCTTTGTATTAGCGGATAGTCTTCGAGCAGGGAGCCGTAGGGCGCAAACGCAGCCAGCACGCTGTGCCACACCACGTGACATAGCAGCAGGAATATTGACACAACCACGTTCAGCAGAAGATATTTTCCGCACCAGCCTGTTGCATTTAAGTAATAATCTAGTATATTTACATAACATTATGGTAGCTCAAAGTTTAATAAAATATGTACTATTAATCTGATTGTAAGGTATAGGTAGTGGCATTATATTTAAAATCGTTTAAGGGTATTATTTTAACAACTTGCTTAAAAGACAAGCATATTCGTAATATTATTTAAAGGAAAAATACTAATATTTCATGTTTCGTCCAGGTAGGCACACTGAATACTGTTATCCGCATTGTGTAGCGGTATGCGGTTAGAAGAATTACGTAAGCGACCAGACAGGAGTCTGACTTCACTAAAATATTCTCACAAAATACAACCATCGATTGATCCTGAAAACATGCGCAATATTCCGTCCTGTTTTTGTCGCAGTAGCAAAAACTTTTACGAACAAGGCCACGGATGCTGGCTAGACGACTCGGAAGCTAAGCTCGAGCCTAGAATCTAGATCAATAAGAATGTCGCCCGATGTTCTAGGGAAGCGTCGTCGTAGCGTCTAGCCGTACCCGGCGAACAATGTTGAATGCTATTATAAAACTAGTTTAGAATTGAACTTCATCGGAACGAGTTTCGCACCGGATTGGGTCCATGAACCGCGCTTAATATTTTCAAAACCAGCTTTGTAGTATTTTAGTACTCAACAGACTAGAATCCCGTTTGTGCCGAAGTGTGATAAAGGCAATTATAGTACCTACTTTGATTTAAGACTTATAATACCTGCAGCGCTCGCATTGATCGTATTGGCGTCCTTTCGTATAACTATACAAAACAAACTCGGAATCAAGAATCCGTTAGGCGAGAGATAGCTATTGTAACCGATCTGGGGAAATATTTATTGACTTTTAATTGTTGTGGATTCCGCTAATTAGGTCAAGAATGTACCATGTGCCTATGCCATCTTAATCAAGCCCTAGGCGACGCAATACTCTTAGAGAGACTACTTGATCCACTAACACAGTTTCTATCATTTTTATTCCGGTGAACAAATTTTATACCGCCATAATATATAAACATCAAGACATTTAGATACATCGAATGTTGCTGAAAAGGGAGAACATCGTTAGATACAGGGTATTAAACACCATGGGAAACTTGTCACCCTTTCAGTTCAACATTAGTTATACGAAATAAATCATGATATTTTATTAAAGTCAATCTTATTATAGGCGTAAACTGATCTGACTGATCTGTATGTGATACTCAAATAACGTGAGCCAAATTGCTTCATATGAAAGGACTATCGATTACCTGCGTCAAGCTTGATTTTCCACTTAACTAAGAAAACTCGCAAATATACATTTCTTCAAGGATCTTATTTTTATTTATAGTTTCGGTATTTAATATAAAAAACATTTAGTATTTTTATTTATAAAAAAACTAGCTGACCCGACAGACGTTGTTCTGTCATAACTATGAATACACGCGCACATTCTGTAAATCGCTGACAGTTATTTCAAACAACTGACAGTTATTTTAAACAACGGACAATTATGTAAAATTAATATTATTGTTTAGTTTTCTTAAATTTTCTAATTTTATGTTCCGCTCAACTTCTTTAAATTTTTGTTTCATAAGAATCTTCTTCTGACAATAAATAGCACAACAAAAAAAGAACTAGCGAAATTGTTCCAGACGTTCACGTGGAGAGAGATTCATTTTGAGGTAGGTATAAAAAATAATCTTCTTAACAGATTTTTTAAATCTTAAAATAATAGAGGAATTTTTTATGAGGATTGTAATCGCGTATAACATTTATTTATAACTAGATTTTATTTATTTATTTATTATTTGCTCACGTACAAAGGTTTTTTAAGGATAAATTATTTTGCCGGGATAAAAAATAGCCTATTATAGCACTCAGGAGTAGTGTAGATTTCGTATTAGTGATATAAAAAATCGGTTTAGTAGTTTGTGAGATTAGCGGGTTCAAACAAACAAACTCTTCAGCTTTATACATATGTACCTAGTCTTGCCATAAATATTGTAATAAAGAAAAAAGAAAATTGTTAACTGCAAATAACATTTATTACTTTTACAGTGTGTCAGTTTAATACATAAATATAAAACAATTAAAAATATAAAAAGCTTATTCGAAGTGGTCTCCATTGGCTGCAATACAGTCCTTTAAACGATGAGGCCAGTTATCAATAGAAGCACGCACTCTTTCCATGGGAAAATTCTTCACTGCCAATCGTATAGATTGTTTTAGGGACTCAAATTATCATGGCGTTTAGAGCAAGCTGTACTCTCTAAAACTGACCACAAATCATAATCCAGCGGATTAAGATCGGGACTAGACGACGGCCAGTCTTCAGCTCTGATGAAGTCCGAAACGTTCGATTCCAACCAAGACTGCGTGGACCGAGCTTTATGACCCGGCGCCGAGTCTTGCTGGAAGGACCATACTTGGTTATTGAACATGGTGATGTTAAGGGGCTTAACTACCTTCTCAAGAATGGTATCTTGATACACTTGTGCCGATGTTTTGATACCTTTTCACAAAAATATGGCTCAGTCACTCCTTCATAGCTAACACCCCACCAAACCATCACTGAAGTCGGATAATGTCCACGTTGCACTCTGTCGACTAATTGGGAAGCTTCCTTAGAGCTTTGAGCATAAATACGGTCATTTTGTTTGTTAAAATGTTGCTCAATTGTAAAAATTTTCTCATCCGTAAACAAAATTTTTCTGTGACCTCCCTTTGCGTACCGCTTCAGTAGTTGTTTCGATTTTACCACCCTATTCTTCTTTAAATTATCAGTTAAGAAATGGCCAGTGCGTCTCTTATAGGCTGCAAGTCCTAAGTCATCTTTTAAAATACGCGACATGGTTCTAGGTGCTATCTTCATTTCCCGAGATAAAATCTTTTGCTTTCGGACAGGATTTCTTCGAATTCTTTCCCTTACTGCTTTGACCACCTTTTTCGTACGAACACTACGTGGACGGCCAGATCTTTTCTGTCACAAACAGAGGAGGTCTCATTGTACCTATTAATAGCCCGGTACACAAACATTTTACTAATACCAAGTGTATGGAGAGTTTTAAAAATTGCATTTGGCTCCATACCTACTTTGTGTAATGCTATCACAGCGATTCGGTTCTCTTTATCACCCCACACCATTTTAATATCGCAAAATATTTTACAATGTATTGGCGCCAAAATGAGAAAACACAATGAACAATCGTATAAAAATGACAGATTCGAAATTCAAATGTAATATTTTTTATAATTAAGTGTAACAGTATTTATGGCCAGACTAAGTATATTAGTCTAGATGTATAGATAAGCTGAGTACTTATTTGATTTAAAAATTTTACTTACGCGGTGTTGTTAGCTGGGCGACAACATGTATTATGTTAAAATCTAACAGCCGTTTCGAATAAGCAATCCCAATGTCAATCTTCAATCCGATTCAGAGAATTCGCCAAACAAAATAAGTCATTTGTAAGCATGTCAAAAAAAACTTAGTTCTGATTGGTCCATTTTTGAGATAGACCTAAGAAAGCGATTGGGATCGTTTATTGAAAACGGCGGTTAGTCACATTCACTGTAGATATAAAACACTAATAAGAAATAAGCCAGCCTTATAGTTTATAACCCGATAACGTTTTATTTCTTACGACCTAAATTCGCTGATTTCTATGGTATCGACCAACACTAATATCGCAGAACGGTAATAAGTGTAGTTGGTATCAAAATAGAACAAGTTTTACATACAATTAAGGTGGGTTAAACATAATTAATAAAATACTCACCGGTGAATGTTTGCGTGTCTGGTACTTGTGGCAATGGTGCTAGTAAGTATAGCAGCAGATATATTAATGATAAACCGAAAGGCCGAAGGGCTATACCTGTAAATAAAACAAAATTTAAATCACTTTCGAAGGTGGTAAAGTCAGGAGAGCAAATTATTCTTTTGTTAATAATCTTCAAGTTTTAACGGGTAAAAATTTTAATTTACCCAATACACCTACTACGAAGTTAGTATCTTCATTACTTCAATTAATATCTGCAACTTTGCTTCCTAATAAAAGATATCGAATACACTAATGTTAAAAAATGGTAACACTGCACTAAAGGAACTTCCTGTTTTCACTGTCTCCGGTGCACGCCCCACGGTCCGTAAAAGAAAAGTTGTTCTTGTAAAAATAAATAAATATAAAAAGGAAACTACTTTGAATTTATATTGCCCAAATTCCAAAGAAATCACTAACAACTAATAACGTTATGAAATAAAGAGTAAGGTTCTAACTACTAAGCATGTTTGGGTGACTTGGATCTGTATCCAAGTCACCCAAAAATACATACATTTGATAGAAACCATAAAATGAAAACAAAACGACCCAAAAGAAATTCCCTTACATGAAACGAAACGTAATAAAGAGAAAGTCGCAGACACAATAAATCACAGCCGGCGAGGCGCCGCGCCGACAGTCTATTGAGCGAAATTAGTGAAGGAGAGCTTACATAGGTAACCCACGGAAAGGGCTTGTGGCTTTTTTGTATTCTGTTCGCATTTAGTGTTTGTTAGTATCAGTTATAATCGCCCTTGACCCACATTATCAGCGAGTCCCAGCTAGAAACTAACATTCACAAATGTTTATTCAGTCTGCCTTTACGACCTACGTTAAAGAAAAATATTTAGAAGTAATATGGCACAATGTCGAGTACAGTTATCTAGCTAGAGAGACTTTACTATAAAATCTGCTGTTTTTGGAGTGAATACGGCGCTGAGAACGATGTGGCATTCATATACGCGAAAATGTGCGACCGACGCTCCGGGCACGGCGCGGACACCTCAAATGCCACACTAACATTTGTTCCACTTGGTTTATATTCGCCCTATATTCTTCTCACCCTAACCGCCGTGCATTCTCTTTTGTTTTGTTTCAACGTTTTCTTTATAGCGCGACGTGTTTTAAATGTACTTGTTTTATAATTCAATCGCAACATAAATAACCAAATGTAAAACACTAAACAACAGACCTCTTTATGTGCTAACTTATAATAATATAATAATATTATATCAGCCCTGTATTATATACTTGCCCACTGCTGAGCACGGGCCTCCTCTACTACTGAGAGGGATTAGGCCTTAGTCCACCACGCTGGCCTAGTACGGATTGGTAAACTTCACACACCTTCTAAATTCCTACAGAGGAACTTCTCAGATGTGCAGGTTTCCTCACGATGTTTTCCTTCGCCGTTAAAGCGAACGATAAACTCACAAAGAATACACACATGATTTTAGAAAAGTCAGAGGTGTGTGCCCTTGGGATTTGAACCAGCGGACATTCGTCTCGGCAGACCGTTCCATACCCAACTAGGCTATCGTCGCTTACTAACTTATAACGCTAACTTATATTCCTATAAAAACAAAGAAAAAGCTTGCGTAAGTAACATAGCCTCGGGGTCGTCTAATTACTAAAAATACTTGGCTTTGCGCGCGTAAAACCTAGTTACCCGGAATAGAAAGAAACTTATATAGGTACACTATTCTAACTTTGCACGAGTTGTGACGTGGAGAGTAATTTAACCCATAGGAATGTTGCATATTACCAGTAAAATCTATCTGGCACTTGCGCCTTCTAGGTATCGATTTGGAAAACGGTACACTCGTTTGGAATTCGTGAATCGAATTATGTAAAGTGCATGACACATTCGTATCATATACCTACTGTTTTTAATGGTAAAGGCCGTGGATTCCACCGAACACTCATCAATTATCACATGAGTAATAAATACAGACAGATGTTTCGTTATTTCAGTAGCATAATATGGACATACAAGTACGAAAATTAGTAAGACAATGATTAAATAAATATCCTATAATTGATACAGCAGACATAACGGCGCCATCGGTGAAGTAAACATAAAACAAATCCAGAAACTGTTTTTTTCTTTTATGTTAAGGCGATACCTCAAGGTCCATTTTCATACATTTTGTTTCGCCTTTAATCTGGGTAACTAAACAAGTATTGGCAAGTAAAGAATTTAAATTCACGTCTAGTTAGTGATTAGTTCTCGCAGTTGAAGAAAAATGTAAAAATAATTAATAATCATGGATATTTCTGCCTTTAAAATTTCGTCATATTAAATTTTAAAGGCCGAAATATCCATGATTATTAATTATTTTTACGTTTTTCTTCAACTGCGAGAACTAAATTTTACTTGCCAATACTTGTTTAGTTACCCAGATTAAAGCCGAAACAAAATGTATGAAAATGGACCTTGAGGTATCGCCTTAAATGTTGATTTTTATTTAGTTCATAATATACATTAGATTTGATTGCCTCCTTGTTCTAGTGATCCTGGGTTTAATTGCCAGACAGAACAAATCTCATGTGCATTCCTGTAACACAATTTTCTCAGGAAGTGATATTTCAGAGGTAGTTGACGTCTTCGTCGTCGTTTCTACAACCGACCCTGCATTGAAACTTTGAGTGCAACACGAGCAAAAATACGATATGAACATTATGACCTAAAATTTTTATATACCAATACATAGTGTTGAAACAAACAACTCCTTTCACTTTTAAAAGCATCTTGGGATCTGTGGATTAACAAACTGCTAACACTCATCACCATCATCAATACACTTGGATCTGTCAATGGCAAACATTAATCAAACGCTCGCCTGAATTATAATAGTAAATAAATCGAACGAATTTCTGTGAACTTAAAACCAGCAATAAAGACTGACTAAAATATTACAGTGAAGATTTAGCACGAAACTGCACACGAAAAAAGCAAAATAAATGAAGTTTTGAATTCAAACACGATTAGGAGAGACTCAGACTGTATCATAAATGTTGCTGATTTATTTCAAGCTTGTTGGTGCAAGATATAAAGGATGAACTCCTTTACATTACGTAAATTATTTGGAAAGCATTTCTAAACTGTCGAGTTTATTTTAGTTAAATTCATTGACTATAATACTAACACCTAATTCATCGACACACCCAGTGGAAACAACATTGCACTATGTTAATATTATATTATAAATAAATTGAACATAATTAATAATCATGCTTTGATGGATATCGTCCTGTTTTTTGTTTCAAATTTCCATCACGCGATGTAAATAATTTTATTAATCAAATAAACGCATACAATGGTACTGTGGCAAATTATTGCATGTTACAGGAACTATCACCATTATTGTATTAGGTGCCCGAGTAATAACTATGTAAAAACAATTATCCTTAATAGAGAGATACTGTGTCATGTCATATATTTGTATTTTGTAGGCCGATGATGACCGCATTGGTGAAGTACCAAACCCCAAAATGTTCATTGCATTATTATTTATATACACTGACATAATATTGTTATCTAATCTTTATTGATTCAGCGCGCTACATTTTATCGGCAAAAAATGCACTCGAGTACTATTATGATACATTTTCGGGAAACATATTTATTATAACTATTGATTCCGACATGGAAATAACTAACTAATTCATTCAATTCATCAAAATAACCTTTTGAGTGCTACCTTAATTCCTAAATGAAATAAAGTAGGTAGCCGTTCGTTTTTACAACTATGACCTAGAAATATTTGTATGGAATCGAAGTTGGGCTGTTATGGTGACGACATACCGTCGACCTTTAGTACACCAAACATGTGCTTCTGAATATACAATAGTGAACGTGTACACATTTTTCATCTTTACGATGTAATCGTGTATTGTACGCGCAAATCTTTTTTTTTTTTTTTGTTTCGTGGAGAAAATCCCTTATTACTGCCGCCCCGCCTTCGTGGGGGGCGACTGACCGGTTATGCTGGGGTAACCGTGCCTTACGGCCCGGCGTTGAGCCGCTCGGACTTGATGACGACCTTCGGGCGACCGCCGGGCCGAGTCCCTAACCATCCATTAGGGACGGCTGCGGGCTTCCTCTGACGGAAGTGTCTAAGTCTTCGTCTGCAGCCGCCCCTGCGCGGTGCCGCCTTGCGGCCCGTCTCCTATGTTGGGCTCAGAAGCCCCCGCGCACCGAAGGACGCCCTCGGCGTCTACGGCAGCATGAGGCCAACTACACACTGCCGTCCATCCCGGGGGTCAACCGAAAGATGTGCAAGAATGTACAAAAATGCACTAGGGCGGACAGCCCCCTACTGCCCGCCGACGACCCCCTTCGTGGCCCCTATTAGTCGCCTCTTACGACAGGCCGGGGATACCGTGATGGAATTCTTCAAACGCCCCAATTCCACAGGGCGGGTACGCACAAATCTACCGACTTTTACGTACCTACTGAGTTGTTTAACACTTTTTTATATCCATTGCAAGACAACATTCAATTGACAAGCCAGGTTGGGTCACCTATCATTGACGTTTTATTGAATATGATATTTGTTCCGTTAATTGAATGAAGCTTTCCAAAATTTCGCGACAGAGCTTCGCGTGATTTATTTTCATTTCGACAGCCACTTCTGAATTCACTGCAAATTATAAACTGACAGCGAGTGACGTCATATCTACGGTGTAAGTAATAAATTCGATAGGTTGAGTCATAAGCAAATCTCAACTTAGTTTTCCTGCCATTCCCGTCTTTAATACTACATTTTGCTAAGTGCTTCATAGTACTTCAGGTCTCTACAATTTGCATTTCTTACCATGACATTATATATTAATATGTAAACATCTCACGAAATGAAGATCCATTCATACCTTTTGTTTTTCTGTGACTTTGATCATCTACTTGTGTTTTTCTTTTTACGAACTACGCTAAATAAGAATTCTTCTCAGAACTTTTATTGCATCTTACTTCGTTTGTAAGGCTTATTGTCGTAAATACTTTGCGAATTTTCGAAATTTCAACGTTGAGTGGTAAAGCGTTATTGTTATCAACGGGAATCCCGATTAATGGTAATGCTTTAATGTAAGGCAACTCCTAAAAGTAACATGTAATTAGTTTCTTGCATAATCAACATTTTTAGCACAATACATTTTGATATAAGTACAGTTCAAATACTATAGCGTATCATTATTTCGCGTGTATGAACTAAGTACCAAACTTCAATGGTTATACACTCACATGTAGGTCTGTCTGGCACACATGAGCCGGTAGATGCTAATATACAAACAAAGCGAGTCTTCTCCAATATGAAATCATCCTTCGAAGCAATCACTGAAAGCTGTCAAATCGTGCATCGCGAACGGAAACTTCAATGAGTCAAGTATACGCACTGACACAAATACGAAACGGGCTATAAATAAAGCAGAATATTTAAAACGCATCGGAAAGAATACGTTGCGTGTTTCGGATATGTAGATTTATATAATACTAGCTTCCGCCCGCAGCTTCGCCCGCGTGGATTTCGGACTTAAAAAATGGAGGAGGTGCTCAATTTGTGGGGATGTTTTTTTAATGTATGGTAGTATTCAGGTGGTCCGATTGTCCGGTCAGGGTCTGATGATGGGAGCCTAGTGAAATCGAAGGAACTTTTAACCATTAAGGTTGCACACGCGACGGAAGCTTATAACTTCTCCCGTTTTCCCAACATTTCCCTTCACTGCTCTGCTCTTATTAATTGTAGCGTGATGAAAAGTATACTATAACCAGCTCAGGAGTATGAAAAATAATTTTACCAAGTTTCGTTAAAATCCGTCGAGTAGTTTTTGTTTCTATAACGGTTATACAGACAGACAGACAGACAGACAGACAGACAGACAAAAATTTTACTAATTACATTTTTGGCATCAATATCGATCCCTAATCACCCCCTGATTGTTATTTAGGAAATATATTTCATGTACAGAATTGCCCTCTCTACAGATTTATTATAAGTATAGATATAAGTATAGATAAATGTTTATATTGCAATAAATTATTTATCAATATTTATGTTGAACTTATAATTTTGTTTGCAGTGAACTTAGTAATATGTTAAAGAGCCGTTCGTAGTTAAAACAATACGTGTAATTAACAGTTTTGCCACATCGAAACAATTTAACCACCAAGGCTAATGACAGATGACTCACGTACTTATAGGCTTTAATATTGTTACTTAGCTAAGTTACACAATGATGATAACAATTTCGTTCGTAACTTCTGGTTTACATTGTTATTTTTAGAATAAATATAATATTTTGGATTGATCTTGGAGTATTTTGACTAATTAAACAGTTATTGATACAATTGCGTATGACGCTAATTTAATCCTTGGGGACAGACGGTGATACGCTATTTTATTACATTTTTACCAACCTCTAAGAATAAAACAGATAATAAAATGAAAAAACCCGCTCGGTAAACCAGTCAAGAAATAAAAAAACGTATGGATATCTTGATTCATGACCTTATTTAACCTAAACTATTTTTGATATCGAAATACAAATTTGTATGAAGGGATGAAAGTGTATTAATGAATTAGTAGCGATGTTTGAGACACTATCAAAGAAAATTCGGAATTACAACTTCACCGAATTTCACGCAGACCAAGTCGCGGGCAAACACTTAGTACGTAACGATTCCGGCGAATATTGTGTTGTTATAATGGTAAACGAGTTAAAAGTCAAATGGGATCGAATGATGAGATCACTGCTATGTAGGTTGTCAGTTAACCAGTTGAACTGTGTTGCGACCTTGTGAATCAGACGGCTGATAAGGCAATGCTATTCGGCGAGGCGGGTCGCGGGCCGCGGGCGTCGAATGTTACCCAAGCACCAGCCTATTAAGTAACCAGCATTTTTGTTAACTTTATAAACCTTGAAACTCAACACATCAAAACTTATTTATACAAAGGAGAATGCCCATTTTTATATGAAAGTTGGGCTACGCTTGCGTCTGTACAAAACCTTCACTAAACTATAGGGAATATATCCTAATTCTTATACAAATTGAAAACAATTGGATATTCGATGGGAGTTTGGAGTTATCAGAATTTTTATAACGCAGTTATTTTGAGGTTAAGTATGGACTGCAATAATGTACGGTAGAAAGTAACTACGTGCCTAATTAAGTTCAATATTGCAGAACCTACTTGTTATTGCTATAAGCAATTATTGGACATTCTTTTCACCTAGCTTTAATTGCCCTTATAAGAAACTGATAGGTACTACATATGTGATAAGACGAAACTTCAATAAAACTTCTAAGATAGTATGACGGAATATTAGTTTTTCACGGAGCATATTATGTTACCTGACCTTTTGTGTATATATTTTTCTGACTTACGACTTATTCTATTACATGGATTGCCTAATCTTTAAATCCACCTACCATGATCTCACTCCAATATATTACATATTGTAGAATAGATTTTATGACCGGCCTATGCCTGACGCCAACCCTCTTTGGAGGATTCCGATCCCAGGCAACTCATGTTAGAAACACCGAGATAAAATGTTGCTTGACCTGGAAATCGAACCCAGGAACTCACTTCATAGCCTGATTAGGCTAATAGTTAATTATCATAGGGAAAGAAAAATAAAACGAGAAATACGAAATCGGATGCATATTTTTATATAGATGTATATTTTTAATAGAGGTATATATTCTTGGCATCCTAAAATAAAAACAAGAATTTGATATAGCTGCAGCACGTTTATATATACTCCTGAAGTGAGTGCATGACTTCTTGCAGCGCTGGTCCGGTCATGTCATGTTGTTGTTGTCTGTGAACCTCTCTATTAGCTGATCTCCAACAAGCAGCACAAACTCATTCCCGCCTTAAAACCTAAAATATAATGTAGAAGTTGAGTAAACATGTTCAGATTATTATTATTGTTAAACTGTTTTCTTTAACTTTGGCAAGATTTTTCCCACATTGTGGGTATGTTAACAATAATCTACAAAACTTACAAACTGGACAGCTCGTCCAAGAAATATACGTGTCGTTGCTGTGGCACCGCATAGGTGCAGTTAATACACCGCCGGGATATGGCGTCTCGATTAACTGTCCTGGGTCTAGGCTCTTGATGACATTGTGTTGCTAACTAAAAGCCTTCCGTCTCAAAGTTCGAAACACACACTATACACGTTGTTTTTAACAGAGAATTTCTCGGCTCAACATTAAAATACATAAGAAAAACACTCCGATCTTGAGTAAGATAAAATATTTTAATGATTTAACATTCAAATCTGAAATGTCAAAATGTCATTAATTTCAGTTGCCAGTGGAATAAAAATCTCTACCCATATATTCATAACTTAAAAATATAGTCCAGACATGTTTTAGCTGACTTTAGTATTTCTGTCAATGCAAGTACAAGTCACCATTTGTTTGTTTTTGGAACGATTAATATTTTCTTTTTTTTACCAGCTATTTGGAGTTTGGTCATAATTATTAAGTAAAATGTATTATTTTACATACATACATACATAACATCACGCATTTATCCCCGAAGGGGTATGCAGAGGCGCAACCAAGGCACCCACTTTTCGCCAAGTATGTTCCGTCCCATGATGTGATAGGGGGCGAGCCTATCGCCATATCGGGCACAAATTCCAGACTCCGGGCTGATACTGAGTAGAAAAACCCAAATATCACTTTGCCCGACTCGGGATTCGAACCCAGGACCTCAGAGCGCTATTGTACCGGACATGCAATACAACTACGCCACCGAGGCAGTCAAGATGTATTATTTCATAACAATATATTTGAGATCAATAAATATATTGTTATATATAATATACATATATTATAAATTCAAGTACAAGCACATTTATTGTACATATTTACTTTTTTATTCCATCTAAGATGGGAATTTGTTATAAATTGGTATCATTTCGCCATATTGGCAGTAAATTATCGGATGTTTCATTTGCAACAATTAAACAACTTTTTATTTTCATATTTTTAAACCCCCATTCGCTTATGACTGAAATAAATACAAATAAAGTAATAATTAAAATGATGATTTTTTGTGGATATTTGGTTGAGACGCATGACTGACGCAAAGATAGCCTGGTTTTGGGCATTGTCCTTTAAAACCTAAAAAAAAAACTACTTTAAATATCCGTCCGTAAAGAACGATAACCCCGAATGACATCATCATTGAAATGATGAATGGTGACGCCATAGTAACTGACGCGGCAAAATCTTAGGTACCTTAGACCGGTATTATTTGTAGCGTTCTATTATCATGAATTTACACACCAGTCGCAAGTCAAGGCACTTTGAAAATAACAAGAGTTTTTTTCATCCGCAAGCATCCGCCAAACTGAATTATAAACAGTTGACAACAATTTTACTTTTACTAAAATAAAACATCTATTCGGTCAGCGGTAGAGTCACGCGAGCCAGTTTTATCCACAGCACTAGTAAGTATACCGGGTTGCATATTATTGTCTGGGTAATTACATTATATTATTGTCTGATTGAAACTAACATGAAGTAACCATAAGATTAGTTGGATAGCCGAAAACCAAAATTTATTTAAATAATCGTAATATATAATTAAGAGGTGGACGGATGACCTAATAAAAGTCACAAGAGGTCGCTGGATGCGGGTCGCTACCAATAGGTCAATCTGGAAATTTTTGAGACAGGACCGCGTTCAGCAGTAGACATCCTACGGCTGATGATGAATACATAATTGGCCATTACTTTCCCTAATATTTATTTGCCATAAGTTTTGATGCTTATGGAAAGTGGTGGTCAGCTATCATTGTAGCACGTACCATCTGTAACAGCTTACTAGTATTATCATGTTTAATTTTACAATCAGCAGCTAGCTTGCCAGACATCAAGTCAACTGCGAAATAACGTGGGAAGTCATATTTCGCAAACGTAAAAATGCAATTATTTTATTGTGCAACAAAAAATACATCCCAAGATTTTATAGTTTACGGCCAGCGCACACTGTCGTATACAACTAATCGGATAAACCAAAACTTTATAACATATAATAGAAATTTAAATCACAAAATTCCTATTCAAAGACCTGAAGCCTGTCTAAATATGCACAATGTACTTAATTAGACATTTCGTTAATTAACAGCCACCGCCCATAACAGCCAATGTGGTTGCTATTTCGACGAACAGTTAGATTTAGTTTTTTAATATAGCTGAGTGCTTACGGATGCTTTTATATAGCTTCTGTAATTAACTGACCGGGATACAACCACGAGCCGTGCGTGTATTCTACTCCAATTAAGCTACAGGGTGTGAAAGAACAGTAATGATGGAAATTATGTTTAGCAGTTATATATCCGTTTTCACTTACCTTGCCATAAAATATTATTGGAAATCGTAATGCAGAGTACATACTTTAGTAGAACATAGACGCAATGTCAAAATAATCATTATTACTCCCTCTTTAAGAAGATGAAGAAACCTTAAGCACTAAATACTGATACTGGATGAAAGCTAAAAAGCGAGAATCAAGGAAATAAATACAAAAAACCTAACCTGCAAGTTTTATCGTTTATTTCGACAAAGAAAAGTTCTTAAATGCCTTTGTATTGCGAATTGAGGCATTATATTTGTATCCAATGCAATGCTTTGTAATACGCAGTAATAATTGAAGAGTGATGATATTGCTACTGTTTATGGACAAGTGTGGTGTTTACCACCGGGCGAGCGACTTGCTTATTTCTTTTAAGTTATATAAAGTATGTTAAATAATTAACTTTCCAAACTACAGGTAGGTACTTAAGTACAATAGAACTTTATAATAAGTCACTTAGTATACATTTTTATTTATTGTTTCTCTACGGAAATTATCGATTTGTGAAACAACAACAAATTTAACACCTACAAGAAAATAAGAAATAAACATTGACCCCCTTATTCATAAACGTTTTTTATCGAAGGATTGAGCATTGCTGTGATA
This sequence comes from Manduca sexta, assembly GCF_014839805.1. Classification (NCBI taxonomy): domain Eukaryota; kingdom Metazoa; phylum Arthropoda; class Insecta; order Lepidoptera; family Sphingidae; genus Manduca; species Manduca sexta. The sequence continues at coordinate 5,356,979 of NC_051137.1, read as the reverse complement.
ACGAGTCTGTTTTTCAGCTTTGTTTATCTGACAGCTTACTATTAGTTCAGCTTTGTTTACCTGACAGACAATTAGATTCAAGTTGTATCTCAATATTAGCCAATCACAACGTCCCTATGAACGCACTGCGAAGGCTGCCATGCCGTCGCGCACTAAGAAACAGACTTGTTATCATAGCAATGCTCCGTCATTAGATAAAAAACGTTTATGAATATGGGGGTTTGTAAATTACGTTTTATTTGTAGAATTATCATTTTGTTTTTAATTTTTTATGATAAGTGTCATCAACAACAGAATAATTCGGAATTTTATCCGTAGTAAGTACCTAGGTACATTTTATTTATCTGAGGATGTAAGACTTTATTTGTTCATATTGTGTTTGTTGGTTTAATGCTGCTACTTCATAAAATACTAAAACGTTGACTATACGATATCGATAACGAACGGCGGGAAGTGATGCATACTCCTAAGTTAAATTACTTACAGATATATGGTCTAGAAACATACTATTAAAATAAACAAAACGTATCAAATTAAATTGACCTACCTATCTTATATCACATAATATAACTTGTATTAAGAGAGCCTACCAATTAGGTATGCTAATAACTTAGAAACAATTGCATTATTAATTGTAGAGTTTTAAAATACAGAAACCATGGTGCAGGCATAAATTGGTCATCTATCCCGAAAATTCTCAGAAAGCCACTATCTTATTCATAAGAAGCAGTAGTAAATAGCAATAGAGAATAGGTGCACTAAAAATGCGTATTATTCCACGGACAAAAACTCTTAACGAGGTCTTATTACTGGCCGGAAACATATCTGTGTAGATGATAACAATTAATTCCCACGCAGACTGGCTATAAAATTAATCGAGTGATTCATACCACAGAGGTCAAAGATAAATGCCCTAGCGTGTCTAGATAGGTCAGAAACCGTATCTTAAATCAAAATGAAAATAACATTATGTTCCATTATGTCGTTAACACATGTTCATAATAGTAATGGATGTGTATAAGATCGTAGAATACCAATATCAATAAGGAAATGGATCATTGGTTTCTGATTTCGAAAATGTAAAAGTTTGCGAAGAGGTTTGAATGTTTGTTAGTAAGTGCACAAATCGTTTGATGGATTTGTATACAATTTAACGCAAAGCTACAGGTGAAACAAGTCCTGAATGAAAATGTTAGGTGGCGTTATATCCCGGGTCGGGCAAAGATATTGGATTTCTCTGCTCAATATCAGCCTGAAGTCTAGAATTTGTGTCCGATCTGAATCCCGAAAACACGAAATTGCAAATAGTGGGTGGCCTGGTTGTATCTCTGCCTCTACCCCTCCAAAGGTAAAGTAGTATTATGTGTGTGAGTTTAAATCCGAAAAAAATACATTTTCCTAATTAATTTTAGGATAGTTTTTATGCGAGAGAAATTGCAATAAAAATCTTGTGTTCTATAAAGTTGGTGCGTACCTAGTAATTATCGTAATAATGGTTACTAAATAAAAGTGCTAGACAGATTCTACCACTATGGAACATTGGTGTTTAATTAATGCCATTTTGTGAATGCGGGTGTGGCCCATTAGTTGGACAAACAATGTGGCCTCACGAAGACTGAAATGTGTACATTACTCGAGCGCTGAACTCGCATGCAGCGTTTATGAGCATTAATATTACCTATAACATCTTCAACATTAATACAATTATGTTACACATGAACGTGCGTTTGATGTAGGTATCCGTGTGCTATTTTCAACTTTATTGCCAGTATAATAACAATATATTAGGTGAAATACTATATCAGCGTGTCGCTATTTTACTGCATTTTTATACCGTTTTGTTCTTTACGCTAAATTTTGAATAACAAACACATGTTATAAAAACATATTGAAGCAGATTTGTAAAACCCACACGAACTAAAATTAACGTTACGCCTGAATGTATTATCTTCACAGACATCTTTTTTGCCAGAGTTGGTACAATTTTCCGAGGTGTTAAGTCCATGTGATTGCTTAACATACACGTTATCAGTACAATCGGAATCACGTTGTTTGCAAACAGGTATCGTTACATGTAAATTGACAGAGCAATCAAAGGGTCCGTAGGCAAGGCTATTACATGTCGGTCATCGGGTCGCTCCGGGTACGAATCGCGAGGACGCACCCAGCACCAGCCGGCGCGCCCAAAAGGGAGGATATATCACTCCTTTCCGCAATGCGACGATACGCGTGACATTATAATTATTACGCTTTAGCATGATGAATACTAATAGCAGATCAAACAAGAGTGCTCCGTTACGGCCCCTCATTCATCTTTGGGTAGGGTCTACTACTGCTTCATTAAAGAATAACTGAAGCATGCTGTAGTCCATAATGCAAGGCTTCGCTTACAATTATCTGAATCTTCCAAATAGATAACACTCGCCCTAACCCAGCGCTCTATCAGACCATAAAAATTCGCGCCAATGCGGACGATTGGGTGATAGCAAATTTCTGATGTCCGATTAGCGCATACACGCCAAACGTCAGCAGAGGACGTTTGATCCGAAAAGTCTTACTAAATTTATGAATAAGAATAAGTAGTATATAATATTATATACTTAGCTATTTAATTACTACTCGTGTAGGCTTCAAGAGGGCGAGAGAATCTTTTTAAAAGACAAAAGTATTTAGAAAGCTCTAACGCCGGGATAAACCAACGAGATTAAAATTAATAAGATCAATAAAAGTAACCGTCTATCCGCAGTTTCGAATATACGATCCCAATCGCTTCATTCGCTCTATCGCGAAAACGGACTAATCAGAATAAGGTTTTTGTTTTTACATGCTTAGAAATGGCTTATTTAACTGAATTCTTTTGGGGTCGGAACGCACATTAAGATTGGGATCGTTTCTGGAAATGGGCCGTAAATTAATCCGAGAAAGTACTTTCGTCAGAAATCAGATACATATAAATATAATATAAAGAAATAATTCAAACGTTTAGCCCATAATGGCAAAGTATGAACGAGGCATAAGATTATGTATGCGATGTCTGTCGGACTAATAACAGAAGCAGACACGGCGTAAATAAAATTTATGCAACTATTTAAAAGACGGCTATAAATTTTGAATGACACCCTCATGACGTGAGGTTTATTTTGGTAATGTTAATGCAGAAGTGATGAGAATAAAATACATAATATTACGTTGGACACATGCGCCGCCGGCCGGTTCCGGTGTATTACGTCACATGAGTGTCGTCTGCGCTCGCGCCCGCGCTTCGTTCATATGGTTTGTTTAAATGTACTATACCAAACTAACAATGAAATGTACTTGTTATTCTCAAGTCAGTCATTATATTTGCATTAAAATAACTAACTTTACAAAGTTTAATAGGCACCAATCATACAGATATGTGGTAGTTAGCTACCATACTACCAATATTGTATATTCTGTATTTATAAGGTATGAGATGTTATGCAATTTCATAAAATTTACTATAAATGTATAACAGACAAAAACTGATGTACTTAAGGTATTAGGCAGACAAGAAGAAAATGCAAATGGAGCATTAGACTCAAATAATGTGTTCCAAAGTGACCGTGTTAGATGAGTCACAAATCCATTTTGTGACAATTCCCAGCTTCTAAAATCAATAACTCAAACAGAAAATTATGAATATTGTACTTACTCAAAAGTAGTCCGGCTGGCAGGACTGCCCGCACCAGTATCATAGAAAAGTAGTACTTGTGCATTGTGATGTCTCTAAACAAATAACAATAAAGTAATTAATGTTACATTTGTACAATATATATATTAAGAAAATATATATGTTTTCTTGGTAATTTTTACAGCTAAAAGTTCATTTGGGTCTTAGTATACCTAAGTCTAAATTTATTATATTAGCCCACCACATATTTCTATGTTGGTATCCACATACTAAGAATATAAATTTAACCAACACCTAGTAAATAATATAGTTTTACAGCATGTATCCACATTTATTCATGAATTTAAGTAAAAAATTATAGACAAACAAAAAAGAAGAGGATAGAGGTATGTGCAAATATTTTATTTGGATTTATTACATTTATTATTCTGTCATGGTACACAATAAGAATAAGTTTAATAACATCACAGGTATAAAATTTTTAAGTTGACGAAAGTATAGAGAATATCGCTAGTAATACTTAAATTAAATACTATTTACATTTTAAATTATATGGTAATTATACCCACATAGGATTTACGGTTTGCTTTATCTAGATACCCACATAGAAAACAAATCATATATTTATTTGAAATAAAATATCAATAATGAAATCAGTGGTCAGTGCACTAAAAATACACTTATATTTCGTGACCTACTCACACAAAGTTTTATTTTTAAGTTAATTTGAACAGTATCACAGTAAGACATTTTACTTACTTATTTATTTCTGGAATATCAAAATCACATCATTCCATTTATACACAAACATTTCAGACGTACAGTCACAATAAGTCGGCACTTTTTGAGAAAATAAAGACGCATACTCAAACATTTTACGACATTGCAGATTTTTTGAAACAAAAACACGACCGCACTTCACCCAATCAGGATTGACACTTGAAGAAATCAATTGCCAGTTATCGTAGAAAGATTCTACTATGTCCTATTATCAATATGTCATGGTTTTTAATATAATTTAATTTATTAATAGTACAAAATTTGCTTAATTATGTAATTTAAGAGTAAATAAAATTTACAATTTAAATATTATTTCACAATAAAAATGTAGTTCTTATATATTACCTAAGAACAATATTACATTAAAACTGGTAACACTTAGTAGTGTTGTACTGGTTATTCGCCTAAACTCGAAACAATTGAACGTAGAAGATTTTTAGTTCTTGGTGAAGCGTTGGATCCAATTATATATGTTAAAATATTAATAAAAAGGTAGATATGCAATTACAAAGCACAGAATAATGACTTGAATTAATTTACATACACTATAGGTATAAGACAAAATACAAGCCGTCTTTTTGTTCGCACTGGCTTACAAACATTTAACACTGCCTTCATCTTTTGATTCTTATAAGCAACAGGATCGAGGAGTAACAAATACAGTTATTGCATAAATTCCCCATTTTCTTGGTGACTTAACATTTTTTTCAAAACCTGTGAATGCAAATCCTTTATAAATAAATAGTCTCCTAAGAAAGATTTCTTTTAACTACAGCGGTTAATAGTTGGTCTTGGTCCCGCATCTTAAGAATCCACCCCACAGAAGTCAAAATACGAACATAATATATTATAATGTGGAACATATGATTGTAAAAGTACTTATGTATCTTATGCCGGCGCCACACATAACAATAAATATTTGAACACATGTTTGAACTCATGTGTAGCACGGGTATTTGCGTATTTGTGCAAAGTTTCTTTAAATGTTTGCGTATTTGCCATTCGGTATCGGTTTTTCGACCACACATCAAAGCGTTCAAAGTTATCGAGTTACTTAAAGGAGAACCGATTATATGGAAACCTAAAAGTAAAACCCATAAAAATTGAAATTTGGTCAGTGTCTATAACTGTGTTCAAATGTGTGGCAAAGTCTTTGTTCAAATATTTGTCTATGTGTGGCGCCGGCATCAGATACAAGTTAGTATAAGTATTCATTAGTCGATTAATTTTGTACTCATACGATTTCGAATAAGAACGTCACTAGACCGAATTTATTTTTATTGCGAATTAATGGCGTAGCCAGGTAAGTTTTCTTGTTTATTTCTTATTTCATAGTGTTCCATGGTTTTCATTTGTTTTGTCTAAATGTTTTTCATCGAGCAAAATATTTAATCTTCTATAAAGTCAAAATTTTTTCAGCTGATCCGTTTTATTGCACGAAAAACCAATATTACGAGTAATGAACACGTATTGGATTTGTTCCGAATTTATTCGCTAGGATTCATTGTCATCACTTTCACTTTTTACGATTTGCTGTAATAGTGGTTGTAGCGTGCACCGAGGCGCAATCGCCATGGATGAGTGAGTTTCCCGACACTTCTCCTATTTAGTTCAAACATCGTGAATAATTATGGCAAGGTTACTCATATCCTCCGACGAAAATGTGACTATCATTGTTGGCGAGGGCCGCAGGAACGCGGCTATTTAATACTATCCATAAAAAACGTCTTTACAAAATGTTTTTATGGCTTGTTTTGTTTTTGTTTTTGGCAGCACCATGTCGACCCTAACGAAAATGACCCGCACGGTTAAGAAACTGGAGGTGCCCAGACCCCTGAAATCAACGACTAGTTCAGCACACAACCGCAACTCTGTTTTGGACGTCAAAATAAATTCTGGTAAGAATCTTATTGGATTTTGAATATTTTGATGCAGGGCCAAAGGATGTGAATTTGGATTATCATCAATCTTGATTTATTTACGTACAGATTTCGTTTTTCATAAATAATTATTTATTTATATTTTGTTATTTATAGAATACTAGCTTTTGCCCGCGGCTCCGCCCGCGTTACAAAGTTTTTGGGGCTAAAGTTTTCCGTTATAAAAGTCACACTATATATTTTCCCGGGAGCCTATGTTCATCCCAGGGTCACAAACTGTCTCCATACCAAATTTCATCTTAATAAGTTGGCTAGTTTTTTAGTTTAACACGTTCAGACAGACAGATGCAGCGGGGGACTTTGTTTTATAATATATTTTTTAGAACTTTTTAAGAGGAACAATCCTGTCATACATCATTGGTGCATAACTTTAACCGTTCATGCAGTGCACGCAACGGAAGCTCTCGAAACTAATACATTTTCCCCGTTTTTGCAACATGTTTCATTACTGCTCCGCTCCTATTGGTCATAGCGTGATGATATATAGCCTATAGCACTCCACAAACAAAGGGCTATCCAACAGAAAAAGAATTTTTCAATTTGAACCGGTAGTTCCTGAGATTAGCGTGTTCAAACAAACAAACAAACTCTTCAGCTTTATATAATAGTATAGATATACAAAGGAGATCCTACATTTTTAATGAGATGGTATTTGTGTGATTTTTTGCTTTAATAGAGAGGCTGTACCTAAGACTCTTCTCCACAATCATTAAAGCTAATAGAATAATGTAAAATAATGTAGGGAGTTACATATCCAAACAATAAGGCTATTGTTAGGTATATTATTCATATACAAGTTAGTGATGTAGAAAGGCATTTTGGCTATGGTGACAGCTATTATTTTTTGTTAACAATAGCCTACACCCAAGAACATAAAGGATGCCCTAATATTACCCAAATTGATTCAAGTCCCAGCAGTGTTTGAATAGTATAAACATTGAAATATCTCCAGAAATTTTCACATTTAAGATATATATTTTTTTATTGCAAATGTGTGACTAGACAAGAAAGCCAGTTGTCTGTTTGCAAGTAATACATCCGCCTAGTAGCTACACCATAAAGAACTTTGAATAACAAAGCACTTTATAACACTGTACTCACCAATGGCGAAGCAACCATATAATTTGATTCCTTACTGCTTCCTTTTTAGGTATATTTATGTTTGTGTAAGTTTTTGTTTTCTATTAAATTGTTACTATTCATCTTGAGAAAATATATAAATCTTTCATGCGAGCAAACCCACAGGCAAAAACGATGTGTAATTCAAAGAAATTTAAGAAACAATGACCAATAGAACAGCTTTTCTTCATTGTTTCAAATTCTTATCATGTAAAAAGAAAATATTCCCTGACCTACATTCAAATACACAGTTTTTATACCTATCTGAAACTTGTAGTGCGCCTTGTTTAATTAATATTTATCTGAAGCGATTAGAATTATTTAAATTATTTTAATTTTTCATGATATTTATCGTGATATAGCAAAGGGTAAATCTAAGTATGATGATCACTGGTCATTACTAAGCACAATTAAGTACAGTTCTAATATTATAATGTTATACTAATAAAAGCAATAATAGCCTACTTGGAGTGGAATAGACTGTCGAGGTAAATGTCTGCTGAAGGCACACATCACTGACTTTTTGAAGAATTGTATTACAGGAGGCCCTTGCCCAGTAGTACAACAGTATATAATAAAGGGCTGGTAGTATTATTATACTAATAGAAGTTTGGCATTCCACAATCATTGGTAGAAATATTCTGGCTCTCATCTAGATTAACATGGAGCCATAAATAATAGATGAACCCAAAAGAAATAGAGTTTTAAGTGTTATTTGAACTTAAAGTCAAACAAAACATTAAATAAAGGTACATACACACATTTCTAAACATGTACCTGTGTTGTTTGTTTATATTTTCAATGCGATATCATGTTATGCCTTGTTATACCTTGCATGCATGTTATGCTTGCAATTGGTAAATACCTACTACTTGGTTTTGTAGCTACTATATTTGTACCTGTTATATAGAGGTTGCAAAAGAAATCAACTACCTTAAATATGTTCTTGGAATTGCCTGCTTTTCTAATAAAATCTAGATTTAACATATCCTGACCAGCTTGTATAGATCTCTTGGGTTTGGTTTAATCTTGTGTTATATTTACATCACATAGTTTTATATTCTTTGTTATTTTTCCTAATTTGATTTGCTAAGTTAGACCCATAGCCTGAAGGGTACCTCGCGTCAAAATAAGGCAAAACCTCGTTAGCTAATTCTAATTTGAACATACTAAAATTAGGGTAGCGAGTAATAAGCGAGTAGCTAAAGCCTTGTGATAGCCGTAATTTGTCAATACGGAACAAGTATTTGTAACCAATTATTCTATTTCCTATTAAGTTACAACATGTGACAAGTACGCATTACGTGGGTCGTTGGTTAGGTGTTTAGCGATACGATTCCCAAGTCGAACATTACTTCGTATTAGTTTTCAGATGTACGTGTATTTGCGCCCAATAATGTAATTATTTTGCGATGGATCACATTATGATATACGATAATGTTGTTTGCGTAATGTGGGGGCGCTAACATTCGTGTGTACTTTGGTGTTCTACTCTTCTCGCGTCTGTTTTGAAAATAAGCTAAGACTAATGCTTACTATATTTTACTGAATTTCTAACTACTTACTTTACTGGAATATTTAAGTATTCGAATACATGAATTATAACAGTGCTAATCGCGGCACGAACACAAATTTAAGAATGGAATAGACAACTTTAATCTACGAATAAACCCTCACACCTTTTGTAATATTTGTAAGCATTACCATCACTTTTTTAGTACTGTGAATTCTCATATACAATTAAGAACTCGTAACTATGAGGCGCATTGATGCAGATTGGTGGTCTCCTAATATAAAATTAGCATTCAATAGGTAGCGAGTTGGCTGTGCTCCTACCATTGCTAAAGTCCATGGGCGGCAACTGCTTACCATCAGGCGCACTTAGCTCGTCTGACTATTGATACAAACAAAATCGGCAATAGTTTGTAACGTGTTTAGACGTTTCAAGTACGTACCATACCCATATAAAGCGTTAATTGCGTGTATAATATCATGTTCGGCGATGTATAAATAGGCGATGATGAAACGTAATGTTTGTTTGTTCCAGTCGATGACCTGATTGTGTTGGCAGAGGCGGTTGCCTATCAAATGATGCAGGGGAACTACGACCGCGCGCTCCAGAGCAACGTGGCCACTATGTACTCTAATCTGAAGCTATATGGCGCACAGCTTGAAGTGCTCTATAAGGATTTTCTGGATAGGTAAATGCGTGTTTGCGACATACAATGGTTTAATTGCATTTTGTTTATATTTTTGTCGTAATGAGCATATTTGCGAAATAGTTATGACTTATGATTATATTACTTTCTGTGTAATTAAATTATTTGCACAGTATCTAGGTCGAAGGTGTGTCTAAGGTCATATGATTTTGTTCATGAGTAATATAAGGTGTGTATTACAAAATTACATATGATCTGACTAATTTTGCTAATTAAATAATTTACATATCTGTCAAAATTAATTTATTATGACATGATAAATTTATTTGCTTTAATGGCGTGTTTGTTTCAGGTACTTTGTGGTGTTCAGGAATGGTTCGCAGGACGAACGGCTCGATAAGAAGACGAGACTTCATCTCTTGGAGTTGATCGAGTTGCGAGCCAAACTGTGGCAGGGATCGGATTACATGAGTCAATACTACAGGCACCGTGGTACACATGCTGAGGTAATTCATGACCTTCAAGTCTCTATAGTCCCCACGGTAATTAGTTTAAATTATTGACATGTTTGTTGACTATGTAGTATAATCATTTACATTTGACGAGTAATACATGTGAAATGAAAGACAAAGTATCGATTTAAATTATGAAGGTAATCTACAAAGGTTTCCTTAAATATAACGGCGCGATGATAGTGTGTGTGAAGTGAGGGTGTGTGATGTTTGTTCGCAGCCGCTGCTGGTGCCGACGATGGAGGGTTCCGGGGCGGGCGGCTCGGTGTCCCCCACGCTGGCTGCGCCCGCCGAGCCGCCCGCGCTGCTCGCGCCCGGGGAGGTCATCAAGCCCTCGGGCAAGTTCCCCAAGCCCACCAAGATCCCCGGCAAGAACTACTCCAAGGACGAAGTCGTCATTAGAAATGCTGACTCCGGAAAAGGTGAGAATCGCACTTACTCATTTATATGCATGTTTATTATGAACGCGACGATGGGTACAAACGACGCGAGTGCATGAGGAGGCCGATGTGAAGCTTATCTATTCCTAGCGTTATTTATTTGGACGAGTTCTGTGTACTTAGTTCGTTTTAATGGTGCATGTTGATAAGCGAACGGTTGTAAAATTATACATTGACGGAAGAACGTTAGCTTTCCACATTTTATTGACGATCATTGATCTTGCTATCAACATGATGCACCGAGTCGCATACACCAGGATAATATTTGCGATTCAACTGCGTACTAATGATTGGTAATTCGATGCGCAATGACTCGTCTTGTCCGACTTGGTTATGTTGAGGTCAAGATACTGAATGCGGTCGCAATAGAAGCGCGCTATCTGGTGGCGTATCTCAAGTTGTATTGTGGTGTTCCAGTGATGGGTATCAAGGGCAGGAGGGTGCACATGATCGAGGAGCTAAGTGATACGATTATATCGTTTCAGCGAGGTATGAACGCACGATGCGGGCCGTGTGACGCTTGCGCATGGTGTGGAGGGCTCTTGTCATTTCTATCCACTGTAACAATACTCTTACCCCACTTGTAAACCATCGCAAAACACAAACAAACATACTAATGTACATCAATATCACCCATATCAATATTCTCCTTCGTTCTCAATCTAAAATAATATAATAGAACATTTCCTTTACTAATGTAACAATGATAAAACATATCCCGTGATGCAGTGCGACGGTTGTGGTTTCAATTCATTAACATTCAAAAGATACAATTTTCACTGCCTATTAATTGCATTAGCTTTGTGCTTCTTGAAACAATAACACATACTAATGTATGAGAATCCGAGAGGTTGTGGTGACGTCATTACGGCAATGGTGTTTTCAGTGAGCCCCGGAGCTAAGGAGCGTCTCGTGCAAATCACTGGCCCCAATGAGGAAAATGTCAAGTGAGTAATTTGAGACTAAACGATAGTATGTTGTGCACGTAAGCTTTGAGATCACAGGCGATAAAATTCTCTGTCATAATAAATCATAATCTGTATTGATAAATCAATAGTAGGATTTAGTGAGTATTCTCAAGTGCCTTGGCGCGCGTCTTCTAATCTCGTATGTCATATGAGTGTGGGTATTTCAATACCAATGCGCATTTTAATGCAATCTCTACGCGTAGATTTTTTTCTAATTTTTATTTGAATCCTTTTTACGAGATAATAAAAAAGTTTGTGTAGGTCTTCTCAAAGATATAATTAGTTAATATTAAGACGTTTAATGTTTGTTGTACAGTAGCCATAGTAGACTATGTAACTAACAAAAGTGCCTGATATCTGGGCAGATCTTATCCTTGTATATCGTCGCTGAAGTTCTAAAACGGTGTAAGTGAACATTTAAGCGAAATATACTTTGTACCTTTATCACTCGATAGGAAATAGAAAGCACAGCTTTTGACCAACCACATGCGTGTTTATTCCAATTTTAAATGAAGTTAACTTAAACACTAGTTTAATACAAAAAACGCAGCATTTTTTGTCTTTTGAAAAGTTGTTTTTTTTTTAATTAATCGGTGTTAGAAGTTTAGCGAGGATTTGCACATCGCACATAAGATAATTTGAAGTTGTGTGACGTTCATGAGGTGTGTGTAATGTTGTGCGGTTGGGTGTGCAGCCACGCGAAGCACCTGATCGGCGACACGATCCGCCGCAACGCGTCGCCCGTGCGGCTCGAGGGCGCGGAGGGCGGCGGCCGCGGCTCGCGCGCCTCGCTCGACTCCGCCGGCTCCGACGAGCCGCCGCGACACGAGGTACGCACGCACCACCACACCACCATCACACCACCACCCTTCACGTGCTAAATAAATCATTTATCATATTTCTGCATTCGGTATGATGGCGTCCTTAACACCCTGACGCGGAAAGTGGACGCTCTATTCGCTTTATTACAGGGCTGGTGTTAGAATTAAAATTTGATTATGCCTTTTGTGTGTTTCAGAAATCCCCTCACAACTCCAGAGCTCTGCTTCATAGTTTTTCTACGAATGATGCTGCATTAGGAGAATATAAGTATACTGTGACTTTCGGACCACATTCCATTAAGATCACGGGCAACAATTTGGATCTTGTTAAGGTAATATTCTTTCTATTGAATTCATCACTATATCGTATTTTAGAGTCTTGTTGCGTAGTATCATGAAACATGGTCTCTGATGACTGATTTTGAACCGACATTCTGAAGAAAAATGACCGATGTCCACAGTGTAAACATTTGTTTTGTGCCTATATCCCGTAATATAATATTATAATGTATGTGTACAGACGGCGAAGCTAGTGCTGGACGAGTACTTCGAGAGCGCGGGCGCGCTGGAGGCGCTGGGCGCGGGGTCGGGAGACTTCTTCACGCTGTCGCAGCGGCCCGGCGCCGCGCTGCTGCTGCGCGACGACACCGCGCTCAACGGCACCGACGACGACGTGTTCGCGCCCTCCGACCACGCTGGTACGTACCGACACTGTCTTGCGCTCAACATATCCTGCCCAACATGACTGCTCACTTACACGCTTTCAGTTACATCTTGCTGTATTTGAACGTAATGTATGGTATACGTATAATGGTTATTACACGAATTTATATTCGTGTAAAACATCGACGACACAAGATCTAGCTGAAAGTGCATCCTCTATAAGTGGGGACAAACTGAGTCTTCTTATTCATTACCGCCTACTAATTGTACCAAGTCATGATGATATTAATCAACTGGAAAATCTCAAATCAGTACAATATTTGAATTCGCATGGAACAGTAGTTTGTGAAAGAAATGGTTATAGCATGAATTTTTGCGTTTGAAATAACGAGTGTGACATTATTTCCAGTAGTAGTTTGATAAAAGCGAGGACTGACCGAAGCATGTATATTTAAATGAAACGATATCGGTATTTCATAACATCAGTTTTGAGCCATTTATCAGATACTCAGCCTTATCATATAATATTTGGTATCCATGATGTCTAGTGCGAATATATAATATATACTATGTTCAAATTTATTATATCTATGTATTTATTAACTGATATTTTATTTATGTTTTATCTAATCACTGACCACTTGGATCCACGGTCGTCGTATGTTTTTCCAAATTTTTTCTCATCATACATAACAAAACATTTTTATAACAAAATTCATATTGTTGCCGCCCTCACTTGCCAAATTATAAGCAACAAGGCCCCTGATATCGCTCTATTCGGAAACGGCTGCACTTCCAACTACCTGTTTTTTATTTGTTACATCATAAATTACTGAATATTTACAGTATATTATTAATATTCATTTAAACAAAATGAACTTACAGTTACAGAAAATAGGGGAAAAAAAAGAGGTGTTTTCTTAAGTATTTTCCAGTATAACGACAACGTTTTTTTTTCTAAGGTTTTGATGTGTGTCGCTATTTGTTCCGTCACTGTGTTTATTTTGGTTCGATATGAATTCAATGTTCGATGTGAAGGAACCGTTGCAACATATTGTATCCCAACAAGCGAGGGTTAGGAAGGGTGTGGGAGATGGTTGCCGTCGTTTCCGAGTAGTGCGAGCTAGTGTGGCAGTGTGGGTCGGGCGGATCGCGGGTTCGTGGGTCGGTGGGTCGGTGGGTTGTGTAACGTGGCGTGGCGTGTGTGCAGCGGCGGAGGGGGACGCCACGCCGCGCCGTCCGCGCTTCTCGCGCGCCACCAGCACTGACAAGAACCAAGGTAACACGCCACACACCCACACATTCTCACACGCTCACACACGCTCACACACACTCACACACACTCGTACACACTCACACACACTCGTATACACTCATACACGCTCATACACACTCACACACACTCGTACACACTCACACACACTCATACACGCTCATACACACTCACACACACTCGTACACACTCATACACGCTCATACACACTCACACACACTCGTACACACTCACACACGCTCGCGCACACTCTGTACCGTCTCCGAACGCACTGGCTAATCGCAAACCACTACTCTTAATACATTTTAATACTTATTCACTGGTAACCCAATTTTGAGTTTGTTGAAATTTATTATTATTAATATACAAAATGCATTTATTTTCTAGTATAATTAATGAAAAACATTCAATAAATTCTAGCAAACTTTACGGCGTCGTCGTCTCAAGTAAAACACACCTCCACATTTCGTAAGACTTGGAATTGGTCACTATAATTACTCTCAATCACTAACATTATTATTGGTTTGTATAAACTGAAAAAGAAACAATATAAATAAAGAGTGGTGGTTATATATTACTTTTATAGTGATTTCGGATGGTGTTTATCGGCTGTATGTATTTATGTTCGTGTCGCACTTGCTTCATTAGACTCAGTTTTGTAATACATATTTTTATTAAATTAACAATAGTTCGACTGGTCTTTGAAGATAGCTTATCTATATTTTAGTGAATTTGATAGATTTCTTACATTTGCTATTTTAGTATTACGGTAAAGGAACACATTTTTGATAATATGATTATACTTAGTTTGTTGTTAATACGGAGACTTTGATTAATCTGTGATACTTTGACTATTTTCCGTGGACCCTTCGAACTATTATTTCATCCGCAAACCATTTCTCAAAAAGGACGCAGTGTATACATGCAAATTTGTAAGTGAAGAATGAAAAGTTAAAATGGGTGTTTCTAACTTAGTGGTTGTCTACAGTATTTTTAGCACATCATTTAATCATTTCATCATGTATAATTGAAGGCGTAACCTATTGCGCTTCAAACACAGTACTATATTAAAAGATTAACGCTTTGTTAGTTCTTGTCGTGATATGACTGGATAATGATCTACATCTAAAATATAGTGTTGATGTGTTTTGATTTCTTTATTCCCAAGTATAGAGCTTGAGAGTGAATTTTTGTATCTAATGTTTTTGCACGATACATTTTTCTTGATTATAGCTTTTAAGCACATGAAGTTTGAGAGTATGCTAAAATACTAACATACACGACGTTACCCACAAAAACAAAATAAAAACAGTTTCAACTCGTGTCTGCCGTATCGCTTATAGAGAATGGGGGCTAATCGTGGAGTAGCGCAATACGTCATCGCACCGCAGGCCCACGGGTGTGTGTGCCCGAGCGGTGCACAACGCTGAGTGCGGACGCTAACCGTGCGTGTGCGCAGGTGGCGGCTCGCGGCAGTGCTACACGTACGAGACGCTGCTGCAGTACGCCGACTCGCCGCTCAGCAAGCTGCCGCCCGCCGGCCTGGCCGGCTTCCCGCAGGAGCTGGCGCGCAAGGTAACGCTGGCGGAGCCTCGCGCCGCCCCGCGCCGGCCCCCGCACTCCCCCGCACCCGCCCCGCTCGCGCCGCCCCCGCCGCCCCCGCCGCTGTACCGCGTGTGGACGCCGCTGCACCATCCCAACTACTTAGCCGCACTCCTGTGCCGCAATTTCTATTGACCGGTCCGGCCTTACCCACTCCCTGTCTGACCGGAGCCTCTCTCCCCGATCCCATATCTCCCTATTTGTCGTTACTTGCCGTCGACATCCAATAAATTGCACATATAACGATTAACCGGTCGAAAGCTGGGCTTTCGTCCGAGTTCAATTGTTATGGCTTCTTGTCGATGGCGATTTACTTGATGTTGGATTAAGCTTTCTCGCATTGTTCGACGGATACAATTAATTATCAATGCATCCTGCAGATGCTTAATACTACCAATATTTATTGTCAAGAAAATATTGGGCCGAACGTATGCGAGATCGATCCGTGTTTGCTTTGGTTTTCCACGCGCTGAGCTTGATGCACCCGCTTTTGACTAATTTGCATGTTTCCAATCAGTGTAAGGGTTCAAAAAATCTCTATGCATTTATATACTCGTAGTCCAAAATATTCGCAATCATAACAATATAGTCGCTTCCAAACTGTGATTTGCCATAAGTGATTTAACCTAATTCTAAGTAAATTATAGGCGTCTTTTACTCTAAGAACTGATTGATCTCAGTAGAATAGTTTTAATAGAAGTAAGTGCCATAATTAATAAGACTGATGTTAGTGGTTTAATTGGAAGCGGCCGATACTAGATTACGACGACGAATCCGCGAAAAGATGGAATGAAATACTAATCCGTGACATAGTCGGCGATTAATCAATTTAAAGTGGTTTAAATTTACTTAAAGTAAATTCAACCTTTAATCTCGCAATTGTCGGATCTTAGCTTTTCTTATTAAGGCTGATTTCTAAATTGTTAAGTTTTTGGAGGATCTATTTTTCTTTACTGATAGCTTGACCATTTATAAGAATAATATATAGACGTTTATTAAATGTTGATGATTGTTTTACACAGAGTTTTTAAAATATTTACTTGATAAATTACTAATTATACTTGACATGTTTTATTACACGCTGCTCGGACAGAACGGATATTCGAGAGGGGTTCGCTACAGGTAGAAACTGTCAGTTCGTCCGTTTCATTAGAGAAGTGCTAAATTTGTTTCTGTACGACAGTGTTACGTATAACTGTCGCGTTGTTTTTGTGATGAGATGTTAAATTGTCTGTGTTATACTTTGTCATTGTCAATTTTGATTTTAAATATAATAATTTAAAAACTCATGGACTGTGCCTATTCTTTCACTCGCTTCCTAACACAACACATCCTAGCCACTAACAACACACGCAAGCTTCCGGTCATGGATTTTCAGGACTTACTAATCTAATGTAGATGTGGTTCCGTGACTAACACGACGCGTGACGCGTGACGCCTGCGGCTAATGTGGAGTGGTGTCGACAGAGCTGCCTGGAGTTCGACAGCGCCGGGTACCTGCGCAAGGCGCGGCAGGCGGCGACCACGAGCGTGGCGGCGGAGGACGCGGCTGACTCGCCCGAGCCCGAGTAACGCGCGCGCTAGCACTCGCACCACTCGCGCCGCTCGGCCCGCTCGCACCACTCGTCCCGCTCGCACCACTCGTCCCTCGCACGTCGCCCGTGTCGGCTGCCGAGTGCCGCGCACCGGTGCCCTTTGTGTTTACGAGTATGCTAGATGAAGGAGTGAGCGAGGAGGTAGAAATTCTTGTACGTTCTCGTTTCGTTAGCCGTCCGTCATGTCAATGCTCTTGTGTGACGAGCTTCACTCTTAACACTGTCATGTGGACTATTTTAAAAGTATTAGCGCACCAAAATATTTATTTTTGTTAGTGGTACCACCACTTATTGTATGGTATACCTCATTTATTTCTGTAAATTAGCTGTGGATCTGATTATAAAATTGTGATAACACTATCAGACGTGCATGCTAAATTATTGTCTCTTATCATTGTAAATTGAGCGGAGTCCACAGTTTATATTGATCTCCCTTGAGCTGTCGCTTTAAAATCTATAAGACACGTAAGCAATGATATAACGGAGCCAAACCGCATTCTTGAAACTGAACTCTTCTTGACGTCCATTATTCAAGTAAATAATTGTGTTGTATATATTGACTCTGTTAGTATCGGAAGTCATACGAGTGATTCCATTTATTTTAAGAAGAATGCATGCATTTCTTTCGTGTGTTTGTATACTCATTTTCAAATTTTCTAGTGTCTAGTCCTGACTAGTAGATTTGTCGATTCTCACTATATTATAAGCTTTATATTGAGAGTAGGCCTGTCAATCAACATTTCATTATACTATGGCAGTTGAAATGTAGTGAGTATAAATTTATACATTTATTTTTTGTTATTTATGTTTGTTGTATTATTATTATTAGAGCTTTTAAAAGGACACGCTGTGCACTAAACCAAATAATTGTTGTGATTCCTAAAAATATATCGTTTAATGTGGTAGCTGGAGTGATTGGCAGGCTTTCTTGCGTATTCATATATATATTCACTTGTAGGTTAGCAATATCACATTAACCTAAACAGAAAAATATATTCTTTTGTTCTTTAGTATAATGTTAAATTCACAGTCTGAATATCAGGCGTAATCATTAGTTTGTTGTGTTGCCACTCGTCAATCTCGTTTTTATAAATTGTATTATTTTTTAGTTTTATTACCAGTGGGTAAGGGTGCACTTAAAGAGAAAAGTTTTGGAATTATATAATATATGCACCATATAAATTAATGATCCTATTGAATGGGATTCAAGAGTGGTATACGTACGTTTCACGTACTAAATAGTTGGAAATATAATAAAAATAACATACTAAATTGGTGCTTACTGTCTGGGAAGTATTATCGTTGAATTTATAATAAAGGTTTATGTTTACACATTTGTTTTTATGTAAGGCAGGCTATAATATTATGAAAATTGATGATATACTAAATTTTCTAATATATAAGAGTTTTATTTTATATCCTGAATTGGCTCTAATCGGTTAATAATAATCACAATTAAATCTGTTTGAACCCGTATTAGATATAATCAAACACTTACATGAGATAGGTTCTACAACACAGTGATTCTGATTTATGAATTTTGTACAAGTCTGTTTTCGACAAGTTCTCGACAAGGTAACTTCAATTGCAACATGCAGTATTCTTTATCTTTATTAATAATACCTCTTGAAATTTATATAAGTGACAAAAATACTTTTGATGAGGACAAAAAAATTAAGGCGATTTGTAATTAGAAGTTTGCTCAGCTACTTTTGTGGCTAAATAGTACATCGTTTTGTTTTTCTGTTGAGTGGCATTTAGCGTTAGAGGAAGCGGCACAAAACATTGTATAACTATGACAGACTTATACAATGTTTATTAGAAAAGTCCTAATGCTGGGACATTCTAAACAAACACGTTTTTTCTAAAGAATTTATTATATACAAAATTAAATACATTGGAGGCTGTACAGTTGATTACATTTACAACTCAACTATGGCTCATTCCGTATTAAACAATGCAAAATATTCCATGATATTATTTATATAAATAAAAGATGTACATGGCTTACAACTTCTCTATTTTGTAAAAATAATTATTGCAAATATTCAAATGTTTGCCATGGAATGTGCATTATTCCAATACCTATTTTATTACTGTAAAATGTGATCGAATTGGCAGATGGAAATACACTATCAATATTTTGTCAAAACACTTGGAAACAACGGTAGTTAATCTATTTAAATAAACAACAAAAGTTATGCTCTTTTATGATTTAGGCACAACAAAGCTAATTAGACTAGTTTGGCAAATATTAGTTTCTTAGCGGATGGGCAGAGAAGCTATTACAATGGAGTTGGCATACGGAAGATTGGATTATAATGTAGCAGAAACGTTCAAAAATGGATTTTCACCGAACCAGTTAACAATAGTTTCATTGCTATTGGACGATAGTATCTCATGGTGGGATATTACGGAGTTCTTTCGCGTCCTAACACCTTTTTTTTATTACTATCGTAAAGAAGAAAGGTGAAAAAGGTCCAAATACTTAAAATATTTAAAAGATGGCAGTTATAAGAATCAATCACTTAAGCTTACAACTAAATTATATAAATTAAACTGTACATGTTATTTGCAATTCTATGAAAAATGATATCAACAATAGAAGTCGACGTCGTCATCAGGAATGTTACTTTTACACAATTCTCTAATAAAATATAATTTAGCTCAAGATTATATAATAGCCTACTCCATACAGCTAGATCGCAACAGTACAAGTCTAACACGCATATTCACAAACAAAACTATGAAGCAATGCACCCGAACGTATAGTGTGGACAATTATTGTTTTTCGTTGACTATCAGACAGCATATTGAAGTAAAGCTGTGTCCTAATATTAACCAATCGCACGGCCCATATGCCTGTTTATACTGTCATCCCGGAAGCACTGAGAAACAGACTTATCATGGCAGCATTGTTTCATACTAAGCTAACATTTGTGAATATGCGCCTTAGAAATTACAACGCATAATGACTAAAGTTATAATCCTTTTTGTATTAAATTTCTTATTAGGCGTCTCACGGATTGTCCTAAGTATTTTAAATTTATTATTTATATTTGCCTTTTAGTCATCATGCGTTAGAATGGACAGATGGCACTCATTAAAGACTACTAACTTGACAAATGATACAGTTGGTTGATTTACATTTCTAAGATTTAATGTTTCTTACTTATAAAATAATGTAGACAAATATTTCATGTTGTATTAAAGAGAAAAGTCCTGACGAAATGAAAATAAGAATACGATGTTCCTTATATCATGTAAGGCTAAGTGACATGATGCCCTCGGCTACTTTCATTTTTGATGTTGGGTAAAACATAATATAATGTTAGCAATAAGCCTTATCTAAGCCATTAATTGCATTCATGTATATATTAAATGCCTGGAATTATATCATCGAGAAAACGGGGCGAGACGGAGCTGAAATAAATCAAATTTAAGCTAACCAAATAAAGGCGACCAAGTGTTGTTAAGATAGCTGCGTACACTGTATAGTGTATAGCGATTACAATTATTTGCTCAATCTGGACAATCTTATCTTACTTCTTACTCTTACTAATATTATAAATGCGAAAGTTATTGAAAATGTTTGGATATTGGTTAGTATTAGTACACAGAAATAGCTGACCGGATTTGGATGACTTGGAACACGGGTAGACCATACCCTGGACATAGGCTACTTTTATCCCAGTTATCTGCTGGGAAATAATGGAATTATTAATTGAGTTTTTATAGATGGCGCTGGCGTCAGACAAGTGACGCTATGAAGCCCTATTTTGAGACCTGTTGGTGATGGTGCGGCTTTGTGAGCGACACTTGTTTTAGATAGAAATTTACTTCCATTTTATCCCATTCGCCCTGTTTTACGTTCTATTTTATGCAAACCGTGCCCCCACGAGCCCCAGACCTCAACTCACTGCTGTTTAAGTGCACTAAAATAACAAGCATGTAGACTTCAACATTTCGTCCCCGTTACATCATATTGCCATCGTTGACAGTCTCGTCACGCCTCTTAAAAATAATAATAACGTTAATTAGTAACTAGACCGACTACAGGCCGAAAATAGCATGGTTATGAGTTGCCCAGTAACAGTTTTCCTTATATTATTTATAAAAGTAGTCCGGTAAAAAAGGGGTTATTAATTATAAGATTGCAAGCATAAACTAATGTAACACGTAAGAATAAGGCCATAATTAGTAATTGTTTTTCACGATTTTTATGAGTAACCCGTATTCCCCTTCACCCGTAAATTTACCTACCGTCGACTTTGCTTTGCCTATTAATATTATTTTAAAGCTATAGAAAATATTGGTTAAGTTTATGATTACTGAACGATTCATTAGCGTACTAAAAATTGGAGTCAACATATCTACAGCAACTAACAGCTATTCGTTAATTGTTTTTGATTAAATTGATTTAACATTTTCTATTGCTTGAATACGAAGGGTAAATGCATGTTGTACAATATTGCTTACGTGAAAGCACAATACAGTGGGTTGATTGTGTTAGTTCCTCTCCGACAGTTTGTCTGTGATGTTGGCGGACCGCAACCGCGCGTGTTGCATTATATCTGCCGACAAATCTTCGACCGTAGTGTACCTACATTTTTCGAAACTGAACAAGTCCGTAATAAACCCAACTATTTCTGCTTGGAAGCTCTCGCAGACGTCGCGCAGTCGCTCCTGCGGCCCGAGGAAGCCCCACACGAGCACTGGCAGTAAGTGTTCCGATATCGAGTAGAAATGCGCCATAAAGCCGTCTGGGTATTGTAGATAACGTCTTTTGGCCTTTATAACGGACCACACTGCTGTTGTTAATGCCTGTGGAACAAATATACTATGATTAATAACAATATAGCCATCGGTAGTCTAAAATATATTTTGTTAAATAATTTATTATACAGTCCGAAGATTTAGGTTAATTCCTTTGTTAAAAGTTAGCTCATCAAAGTACTATCAACTATAAATAACAACTTCTACATCATAGTAGCGTACGTCCTAAGTCACGGTCCAGCGCGTACGAGAAATCCGCGGCGCATAAATCGCACGAGTCGTCTGAAGAAGGTTTCTTTTTTAATTGTCCATTTAAGAAGTTCTATCAATTTAACCCCGCTAAATGATAATGATGATGAATGATGATAAATAGATACTAGTTAAATATTAACTTACACTTTCTTTAAAACCATCGGAGAGCCATCGGTTGCGTACGACCGCCAGCACCGACGACGGCGGCGACGCGAGGTCTTCGAATGCGTCCAGAAGAATGTAGTCTAGCACCACGTCGTAAAATGTTAGCGCCTAGAACATTCATAATAAAATAGGTATATGTACAATATGCTGGATAGCAAAAACTGCATTATACCTTCATGGATCCTTAGGTATATGCAAACCATGACATTGGTCTCAATTGTATACCATACCGCCGGGCGATGCTGCTATAGTTTTGGACAACACAGAAAACTAAGATGGTAATAAAGTGGTGGTAGCAGCTTGTATACGTAAATCGACGATTCTGCTAGGTTTTATATTTCTGGAACATGAGAAATAAAGATTAATACAATAAAAGAATTCCTTACCTTAACACCCTTGCTTGTTAACTCGCTCTCAATAGTGGACCAGTTAGTCCCGTCTGTCGCCCATGAAACCATTTCTTCATACGCCACTAGAAACTCTTTCGGTTCCTGAGGAAAGGTCAAATTTGTAATGTAACACTTAAAAAGATAATCCTTAACTCGTAAGATAGGCCAGAATAATCTAGCTGCTGTTGAGACCGCATCATGAAGTTGTTCGTTTGTCGACCTTATGTTTCGTCTGCACTCTAACTACCAAGGCTCATGTCGTAACATTATGGGTAAAGCATAAAAAATAGTAGAAAAATAATTATTGAAATGATTAAACTGTACCAATACTATTTTTCCTAGTAAAAATCAATTTAAAATCTACATACAAACAGTGTAAATTACCTTATCAGCGAACAGCAACAGATCGGTGAGGACTTGTCTTCCAGCGTCCACGAACCACGCCCACACCGCCGCGTCCTTAAACACCTGCTGGAACGCGAGCCGCAGGCAGTACAGCTTGCACAGGAACTCCGAGTCCGAGCTGCACTGCACCACGTCGGTGCGTAATGTTCTGTAACGGCGCAAGTGTATTTACTACAAAACACGCTGTGGGCATTTTCGTTTAATCACGAGTATGATCATTCATATATTATATATCATATATATTATGATCATAGTATATAAATATACATAATCACTCAATAGAAATTGAAAGATGCTGTACAAAATGCAACAAACAAGCATTCTTACCGGGTGTATTAACTTTTGGGGATGTTTTATAAAATTCATTAAAAAAAATACCTGTAAGGTATTCCATTTTCGAATTGTTTTACAGCCGCTTGATATAATTCCAAATTTTCTAGTTCAGGTAACGCCTCCGACAAATCATCGAATTCGCGTAAATCAGCGACCTGGTAATGAAAAAAATCAGATGAGTGTTATTGTTTTTCTTTTTTTATTGTGAAACAGTCTTATCACTATTGTCGTGATCCTTGGCTTAATGTCTGCAAAAGCTTGGGAGACGGTGTAGCGAGAAAATTTTGGGGGAAGGACGAGAAAGGAAGAGTGTATGCAGCACGGCAGAAGAGGATAAGGGGTAAAAGATCACCATGAGCAATTTAGAGGCCCGCTGTGTGTATATTTACAATTTCATACAACAACGCCAAATGTCCCCACCCAAGGTGTGAGCACAGGGGGCTTTTACCGCAAGCTTGTATAAACTCACCTGGTCCTCAGCGGAAGCAAAGGATTCAGCACTGGAGTGATGCTCGCGCTTGGTGTGCGAGGAGGTTGTGTGCGTGGAGAGGAGTCGGGAGCGGCGCCCTCCCGCCACCCCGCCTGCTCCCCCTATACCTCCCGCCGACGCCGCGTCACCCGCCGTCGCGCCGCCGCTCTCCGACCGGAACAGCACCGACCGCTGGTCCAGGAATAATAACTCGCAACGCTCCTGAAATATAACAATACAACAATATTTAAATCTGCTTAATTAATGCAAAAATCCTACTAAGTATATCTTTTTAAATTTTTCATACACTGACAACTGGAGTGATAAAGAACTTCTTGCATTAAACGTTGAATATTGTAATTTATAGTTCAATAATAAATTATATCAGTATGGGAAGTTGGTCAAGCATTTAAGTTTGTTATTCGATAAATAACAATAAATGTATCTAATTTAGACCTAGGAATCAAAAATATGTCATTTATTATCGCAAGAAAAATAAGTGATGCAACTAGTCTCACTTGTAACATATAGGCGTTCTGCAGCAACTCCTGTATCTCCCGGCAGAACTCGGCCTCCTCGGGCGACGTGAGTGCGAGCGTGCCCGTCACACCCCCGCGCGCTCCCAGAGAGAACGCGGCGAGTGCGTCCTCCCAGTAGTTTATACTAGTTTCCAGAGCCTCCATGCCTGTTAAAAAAAATATTTCACCATTAATTTTTTTTTTTATTGAATGTCACAACTTTAAGTACCTAATAAACTTTATGGGTACAAATAAAACAAGTTTTGTTATCACTAAATCATCGCATATATTTCTGATACTAAAATATTTCTTAATAAGTATATTTACAATAATACAATAAATGCAGGTCATAAAAACATTTTGCATTATTTTAAATTGTAATAAAAACTAGCCTGAAAGGCATATTACATTTGAATCCCAATAAATAATTATTATAGCACCTATAATCTAATCTACATAAATACTTTTTTAATATCTGGGCCATTTGATTGCACGGGGTATATTTTTTGTAAGTGATCCACAGCCTCTTGCACCCTGCCATTGAGATCTTGGACACTGCCCGCTACTTCAGTCAATGCTTCAGCTAATCTCTCCTCTAACATCGCCCTTCTTTCTTCTTGTATCCGCATCACAGAAGCTATAGATTCAAGAGCCTCCGCCATGCGCTCCTCTGCCGCTATTCGCCTCTCTTCTATGTCCAGCGCCCATCTCGGAGGAGGTGATTCTGAATGTATGTTTTCATCTGAAAGTATAGTTATAGATTTATACTTGCATTGAATTTTTTTATTTATGATCCTTTTACAAGAAATAATTGTATTTTCCTTGATTTTAGAGTTGAAAAATGGTCAACTAAAAATATGTTATGAGAAACTTTTTTATTAATTAGTTGGGAAGTTTAAGAAATAAATAATACTAATATAAATTTGAAATATTATATACCCATAATAGAAAATGAAGAAAAATTATCCTGTCTTGTAATGAAGACATTTTTATAATAACAAATAATTATGCCATAATATTTTTATCTTACCAAAATTATAATTTTTAATGTCTACAAAAACTTCAAAATTCCAATATACAATATAAAATTATTTTGTCCATCCATTATACACAAAAAGTTTCAATGCACTTCTTATATCTACAGTAGGCCAAATTAACCACAAATATGCATCACATTATTTAATAAAATAAATTTAACAATACCTGTTGATGTTCTGGAAAGCTGTCTAACTTTAACTATCACTGGTGTGGATTGTGTTTTAATGCTCTCGAGTGGCACCGAGTCTGAATCATCATCTTCATTTTCTATTTTTGATGTACTAACAGCTGGTGCTATTGTTCCTCCTCCACTGAGCTCTAGAGCTCTCACTTCTAACTCATTAAATGGCACTATCTTCACGGAGCCACCATTGGCATCATTTTGGTATTTTCTTCTGGCTTTTTTTCTACATTTGTGCCTCCACTCAAACCAGTACTGGAATAAATAGAAATGACTTATAAATTGCTTCAGTTTTAAATTTTCTTACTAAAGAAAAAAGGTTTACCTTTTTCCATCCATCCGGTGTCTTTAAAGCACCTCCTTGCACAGCATTCAGTCTTTTAGCTAAGGTAGTCCATTTTTGCCGCGTCTCTTGATGGGAAACCGGAGTTCCAGGTATTAAACCTTTTGACATTTCTTTATTCTCTTCAAGAAAATTTAACAATAATTCCAATTGT
Source organism: Manduca sexta (assembly GCF_014839805.1). Lineage (NCBI taxonomy): Eukaryota > Metazoa > Arthropoda > Insecta > Lepidoptera > Sphingidae > Manduca > Manduca sexta. The sequence continues at coordinate 5,330,432 of NC_051137.1, read as the reverse complement.
TGTTTTAGTATACGTCTAGGCGGTGCCATCTAAAATTAGTATTTTTCAATTTAATACAAGAATATAAATGAAACAGCAATGAAAAATAAAACAACACAATAGCATTTACCGGCTCTCTACTTTAATTCAATTCAGATGCACACTTACCTTTTAAAAAACTTGTTATTCTTTTGTTTTTGTTACGGAGAATTTTATATTGACCCGCGATTTATATGACACTAGGAATCTCTTTCACAAAAGCAATCATTTATGAAATTAATACTTGCAAAGCGATATGTAATGGCGACCGAATAGCAATACGCGACACAAGTTTCTCAATCTACACCAACGCGTAATCGATATATAAAAATGAATATTATTAAGACTTAGTTTTTTTCTTTTATTTTTTTTGTGTCATAACAACCCAAATGTTATTTCCACAAAATATTCCATAACCATGGACTAAAATACATAATATATAAAACCTATCTCTAAAGTTAAAACATAAAAGAATTCATAGATGGCGTTAAGATTTTGTTATTTCACAGCGCCATCTAGTATTCAGTAGCATTATTGTATATTTCAACCACATGTTTCCGACGATGCTATGTACGATTCCAACGGTAAGAAAATAACTTATAAGTATGTAATGTGTACTAGATTATAATCTAACAACTAACAATTCAGTCCCGATAGGTACCGAGCGAAATCTATTTTATTATACCTACCACAGTTCTGTACTGCGACATTTAACAGTTTCCATTGTAATAGTATGTAAGTTTAAATACAGTCAGCCACAAATATCGCGAAAAAAATAAAGTTTGCATAAATGAGTTAAAACTAAAATTTAATTTAATTTTTCGCGGACCGACTTATTGGTTAAGGCGATACCTCAAGGTCCATTTTCATACATTTTGTTTCACCTTTAATCTGGGTAACTAAACAAGTATTGGCAAGTAAAGAATTTAAATTCACGTCTAGTTAGTGATTAGTTCTTATTTAGTTACCCAGATTAAAGGTGAAACAAAATGTATGAAAATGGACCTTGAGGTATCGCCTTAAGTGTAGGTTGTTCAGCGACTCGCAATTCTAAAATAAATTATTTTTTTACCAGTGACTAATATACATTAGTTGAATCTTACGAGTTACTTAGTCACAAAAATTTTGGGTCTAATGTTTACACCACCTAAATCATTGAATGTTATAATTTACTTTTTATCCCGCAAACGGACAAAGGCGTGAGCAAAAGTATTGACTTCTACTAGTCTAAAACATATTATATTCTCAGTTTGAAATACAGTTATATAATCATATTAAAGATAGAGCACAGTTATTTTTTTAAACGGTCATTTGATAAGTAATAACTTCAAATCCCATCGCGTGCCGCAAGGAACTGGGTTGTTCAGTTAATTTCGCAAATGCTCGACTCATTTATTACCGTAGTTGTCACAAAAAATCCTTGAATATAACACGTTAAGTCGTCGGACGAGTTAAAAATCAGATTATGAGATTTGTGGCTCGTACTTATTAATTATTTTACCCGGCCTGGATTAAGCCTTTTTTGCGCGGTAAAATTTGTTAATCCTACGGAAGTTTTTATAATTTTACGAGTTGCAAATAATATTAACGATGGTTATAAGTAAATTAATTCAGGTAATAGATAAATAGTAGGGTACGTACTTGGCATTTAAATATCCTTAAGAAATAAGTAAATAATATGGGCGTCGCATTTAATATAATACCGCCTTCAAAAACCACTAAAACCAAAAAATAATTTAACAATACCTATATACTGGTTATAAATTTTTGAATCAGTACCAAATACAAAATCGCGTAACAAACACACAAAAACAAATATACATCATACAGTCGAATTGAGAACCTCCTCCTTTTTGAAGTCGGTTAAAAAAAAGGAAGCATACAAATACTTAATAAAAAATTCAGTATGGCTCCATTCGCTTGTTTATAATAATAATATAAATTCCAGAATGACGTCACTTGTAAGCTATTGAAATAATGTTCCTCTCAAGTAGGTAATTTATTCTACGTTTGAGTTCATAAACCTTCGACCAACGACGTAACTTTTTTTCAATTGCCGGTTCTTGATGAACGAAAAAAATGTAATTGGCTAGCTAAGAAGTGAGAGAAATTTTTTAGAAAATTGTTTTGACTATACCTTATTTTACTATAGTTTATTTACATTGTTATTTCAGTTCGATATCAGCGAGCAAAAAACTATCTAGGTAATAGAGGCTAAAATAAATGATGTCGATATTGATTTAAATTTATTTGTAATTTGTGTAATTTAATTTAAGTTGTAGGATATTATATGCACCTACTGCACAAGTACAGAGTTACTACATAGAAAGGACTGTTAATGTGTTTGCTATCTATTGTTTTTTTCCTATTGATACTGCGGACTCAAAAGTTTGTTTTATTACCTATATACCTAGGCATTGACGCAAACATTGAGATAATGCGATTTAATTATAGTATTTACTTAAGTACTTTGATTTTTTTTTAAATAAAAAAAGTAGGTATCTTTGTAATTAAACGAAACAGGTCGGTACCTAGTCATTACTTGTTCTTGTACATTATTTTAAAATCAAATGGTTTTTTACATTTTATTTTACAATAGTTAAGTATATGGTTTCATAAGAGGAATATTGTAGGAAGCAGTTGAAATAAATGGCACCGGCTCCCTTGGGGTTTGTGTCTTCCCGGAGCGTGCAGCGGCGCGGCGGCGACACGACGGCCGCGCCGCTCGCCGCGCGTCACTCGACCGTGGTCGCTCCTGCCTCGCCTCTCGAGCCTCGCCGCTGCCAGCCGCTAGTTCGCTGCAAGCTCCGCACTGCGGCGGTACCCTGTATCTGCGCTCTCTTGCCTGCCTATTCGAGAAACGTTATTTCCCCCTTCTCGTAATTATATGTGAAAATTAACGCCAACATAAATAACTGTAGTGTTCCGTCATACGTTTTCAGTGTCTGTGTGTTTATCCGCGAAATTTGTGAGTTTTCTTAAGGAACTCACGGCACGTCCCCGTCTTATTGACGTCGATTTGTGTCTATCCGGCAGGTAAGAATGACGTTATGTGTATCTTCATCGATAAAATAAGTAATTTGTGGTACACGATTGTATTCATTTAAGATTTTTAATTTGACTATTATTGGATTTGCGATGATATCAATAATAATTGATTATTTAACTTATCATCATTGCCTCACTCCGAACTAAAGGAGTTTTCGGAGTCGGATATTAGCATTTTTTTTAACTTAACATAAACGGCGTTCAAACCTGTTTATTATAACATTTGTCTGCTGTATACTAGTTTAGAAAGGAATTCATCAATCAAATGTTGCAAAAAACCTCGCCTATACTATTGTCAGTCAACTTGTCGTGCAAGGGCATAAGATCAAAGTGTTTCTTCACCAAGACGCGCCGAGGAGAGAACCTTCTAACACGTTTCTCATAAACCGGTTCACTCGGATACACCGGCAACTTATGCAATGGTCTTTATCGACAATGACCAATAAACGAAACGTTACATTTCTAATGTGTGACTTAAATTATGGACCAGAGCGTAACTGCTTAGCACCCATCTCAGTCGTTATATTATTGCAATTTTGAATACGGTCTTATATTATAAACGTAGCAACAGAAGTCGTATTTATTACAGCAGCAATCAAATTATCTCATTCAATTGTGACGAAACAATTTTAAGTGGCATCCAAACCCCTCAAATCTTTGATCAGGGAAGGTAATGCTCTGACCGCAACGTCAGTAATTTCCTGAACCTTTAGATATACGCATAAAGTATACAGTTGCGGAAACACATTGGTACTGCTCAGGTACGAACGCTAGCTTAGTACACATTGCTCGAGTGCTATCAGGAATTCAATGCAATAAACACGAGAGGTTACTCGAACCGTCGAACGACACAGTTATGCAAAGATGTAAATTACATGTTATATTTACTAATAGCCTTATGCAGCTGTGCGTAACCTTTTGGCCATAATATCTACAAAACCAAAACGTCCTTCACAATAAAGTTTGGAAATATTTCCGATCATCGTAAACTGCAGCTGCAGATTCTCGTGTGCGGATTGACAATGCACACAATTGCCGGAATTCGTATTGTGTTCGAATTCAAACATGAACGCGCCAATTCACGGAAATATCGGCACATGAATAACTTTTATTCTATAGAATTTGATTTTTTTGTGTCGAGTAAAGTAATCATCCTTTTCGTTGCCAGGAATTTATGTAATATAATACTAATGAAATTTAACTAGTTATATTTAATATCTAATAAAAATAAACTAGTACGAAAAATAATACATCTTTAAATCACAATCCCTCGAAAAAAGGGAAGGAAAAGCTTTTTATGCAAAGCAAATAACGAGTATGACATCTGTAAACAAGTTTCGTATGTCTCGATTGTTGAACCCCTGGTGGGTCAGGCGTCGTCGCGACACCGTCCAATTGGCGTCGTCGTATCGATCTGCCAGTACATTTCACTGCCTACGTCACTGGGACATTGGCCATACACTAAAATAAACATCTAATTTCTCATCGGCGACATTAATTGCATCGGTCTGTCGTTCAGAACGCGCGACCAACTTATGTGTTTCACTTGGCTAGTGCACGATTTTATCACGTTACCGGTTTCAATTTATTCACGAATAATCTCATGCGGGCAAGTGCAACATTCTTTTCGTATACATGCCATTATTCCACAAGTGAATGTAAACATATGTGAGCTTTTGTATTATTGTATATATTAAAGACATTGCATCGGAGGGACAGTGGCTAAATTGCCTCTACCTCGTCGTCTCCGCAGCTATTGCCCATTTCCGCTGCGCGATCGGCGTGTTGCCAGTTGCCACTAGTCGATGTTGGCATAATTTAACGTTGGTCAGAGTTCATCGAACTATGCTTAATATGTACAGAAAGAAGTAATACTCAACAAGTACCTTCTTTCATAATTTTACTACCCCAGTCCCATTTTGTGAGGGTCGGATGAATGTATGTTACAGTGTTATGAAAGGTTTTGGCTTTATTTCTACATCCTATGCCAGCCTCTGGCAAGCTGCCCCAAACATCTACCAAGATAATCTGGGACGTAGATAATAAATTACTCAATATAATATTCGTAACTTAAAGACAAATATGACTAACGAAAAGACTGAATTCATTTAATGGTTATGAATACGTAATATTTTAATATTATCTTCTTCATATCTTTTTATATCAAAACTGTGTAAGTAGATTCAAATAACAAAACCTTATTGCTAAGTTAGAAACGTCTATCGCCTCTTAACCATTTTTTTTTCAAGATTTCATCTCAGAGAATAATATTATTCCTCTGGGTTATTTATGGCATATATTAATTTCAGTTTAATTTCACCAGCATAACTTCCAGTTATGAAATTTACACGCGTATAAATCCCCGAACCCTATGGGTTGTTTGGCCTACTTATCGTGTTGTTGGCATTGCGGAGACATTTTGCGACGCAATAAGTAGGCGCGATGTCGCGATGTCGGCTGGAAAATTGCTTCAATTTTTACGGAGGGGACCAACCCTGAAACATAATCAGCTAAATAGCAACGCTCGATAAGGAAAATTTGTGGAGTTTCACAAAGTTTACAGTCTAAGTTGTTGCTGCTCTCCAATTTGACTTTTGTTTGTATAGTTGTTTTAGTTACTACATGACAAGAAATCTTTTTAATACAAATAAGAATTTAGCAATCCTTTTAAAGTTGCTGGAAAGGAAATTGTACTTGTATACTGGTGTTTACTATCAGAACTAACAGATTCTCAATAGTCTCGTTTAAATAAGCAGCCATTCATGAAACGCATTTAACTTTTAAATGAATAGTCAGAAGTAACCACAACTAATTCTGTACCTAACATAGCAGAGAATAGTAAAACATACTGGTAAAAAGATAGTATTTAACAACACAAATATACATTTAGCATCATTTGCATTGTATGTTCTGTCTGTCACCTATTCTTCACTCTGGCATTTCTGTTTGGATAAATAAATGCCAGACTTGCAGACTGAAGGGGCTAACGCTGCAGACGGCATGAATAAGGTAAAATGTAAATGAAACAATTTTAGACGCCGTCTTCCTTCAAAATAATGCAATTTTACTTTTAAGTTCTACAAAGTGATACATTGTTTGGATTCTAAAGATAACGCCAGGTTTGCTTAAAAATAAATCCGCACGTAAAGAATCTAAATATTACTTTAGGATTAAACATGTCTCAACTTTGAGCTCATCCCCGTAGTTATATTGTTGTTCCAATCTATATGGAACGAGGTCACGTCCCTTAGGCTAGAGGCGAATGAGGAAAGCTTTGTACAATACGACCTCAGTCGCTTCATCCCTTCGACATAACAACGCCATACAAACGACACATTCACATCATTCATTCGCGCCGGTGTAGTTCAGGTGTAGTAGCGCCTCTAGTGCATTCAAAAACAATGTAAATTCCAAGGCTTTCACCAGTATGTTATTAAAGCAATTATTCAACAATAGCCATTAAAGCGTTGAGGGCAGTAAATTTTGCAATCAGTGAGTTCACGATTACGACCTAACGAAGAGCTTAGTTCCTAGTCTGGAGGAAGTGAGGTAATAAGGGGCTGAACGTGGGCGATTCTCGTATTCGTATGCAGGTCGCGCGGTGGTGGCGCGATCGATACGCGCCCGCGCGACGCCTCCCTCGCGAGTACAACTTAACAAGTACAAGTCTGCCACAACAAATATACTGGGGTTTATTCAATTTCTGCGAAGACTTTCAATTTCGACCTTCATCCAGATGCAATGTGCGAGTAAATCGTGGACTACATACACAGATATTCTAATGAATGCCCTTTAGAGCTGCGGTGGAATGTTAACAGCGTTATGAATATTGCTCTCTCAAAACTGGCGTGTTTACATTGCAATTATAGGCCTCGAAGTGCAAAAGATTAGTTAGCTAGTGTAATGCTTGGTTTAGAACGTACGCACTGTCACACTAATTGAAATTTATAAAGACTAGCCGACGTGTACGATCCTTCCACATAATAAATCAATCAAAAATGACATTTAAAGAATTATATACGCTTGATAACACATTCGTGTCGTTTATACATTACTGAATTGAAATTGAAGTCGTTTAATTTCTAAAAATATAAAAGGAAATAGATTAGAAACACTTGCAAAAGTAATAGAACTTCGCAGCGGGGTATTGTCGGTAATGTATTTTAAGATAAGCAGATGACATCATCACAGGCAACGGCAAGGGAGTGTTTATAAAAACGGTTTGACGCGAACATGGCAAGCAGCGAGCGAAGTAGCGCGCGGACGGTGACCGCGTGGCCCTGATCTTGACGGAACAAGCGCAATGATGACCTTACGTGACCGAAGCAAAATGTGTTCTCTACGTTTGGCGCCGAATATGAACTCACTAATCTAATTAAATTACGAAACCATACAATTATGCCTATAGCTATATATTTTCCTGCTCGTTACCAGGAAGAAGAGAACAATCTTGATTTAAATACGACCTTTAATAGTAAGACCAGCTCATCATATTAATATCACGACAAGCGTGGGTTTTATTGCCATAGGGCACTTTATGTTGTTGCTTATTTAAATGTGTATATAAGATAATTTCTTTACTTCGTGAGTACTGAGTAGTGATTTTGTAGTATAGATGGATGCTAACAACAGACCCTCTCGCGGTTATCCCCTCTTTGTTATGAAACGAACTATTTACTAATGGCTTAATGCGTTCCCGATAGTCTGACGTATATCAGAGGGAGCTACCGCCAAAGGGAGAAAAATCTATTGTAAAACTTCCATTGCAATAAGGTTCAAAATGCTCTATAATAATGACTAGTAATTTCATACGATGTCTTATGGTAACCATAAATAATTGTATTAGTTTAAAATATGTAAATTAAGAGTCACGTGGAAGTGTTTTTGTCGTGTTTCAATCATAACGTAGGACTTGCTTTCCATTGTGTTTGTATTATGAGGCTTTGTAATCTTGAACGACAATGCGTAGAGATTGAGATTAAGATAAGAACTGAAATTATATCATATGAATATATTACATACGATTTATTTTGTTACTTATTTGTATAAATAAAAAACCAGATTTGGAAGAACAAATATAGCTTATAGATTTTTTTAATTTACAGTGAACTTATAATCAATATGATTATATGCGTAGAAATCCATAAATGCAGCCATTAAGCTTGTAAAATTGTATGTTTAAGGGACTGTTTTATGAAACAATGAATTTCAATTTTCAATTATCGGATGTACACCAGCGCAGCATACTCGTAACTGTACCGATCCGCATTGCACAAACGTTCAACGTATTATGCGTTGTACGCCGGTCATTGTCCACGGGTACAGCGATATTCCCGTATGCCCCGCAAATAAGATACAAATTTTATTACTGCATAACTATCATTGAGATCCAATTTTAAAATAGGGTTAATAGTTTACTGATATCCCCGTATCCAAGTCTCATCTGTTCTCCGTTTAGGTATTCAAAGACCAAAGACGATTTGTGTGCATTTTTAATGTAGTGGTAAAGCAACTTTAAGCCGCTTTAAAGTTCAATGTTATGAAATGTTCCTAAAGATCGTATACCGAATCGATCAATTGATAAATAGGCTAAAGCTCAAGCGTAAAAGGCGGTCGTGCGAGCGTACCTGGATGCTTTCTTTCTTTATTATTGTAGTCTTTTTGTGGCCCGGCCAATGCTCCCCATTTCGGACGACCGGCGACCCTTTGGCCGAACAATGATTATGTCGAGGGGGCCGCCTCGCAGCTGCTTTCTCTTTCCAAACGAATTTCAGTTATTTTTTTGTGGAAGTTTGTAGGTCGCGAAATCTGGCCAATTTTCCTCCCGAAATAAACATTGTAGGGTTTTATCTTTAACGGAATCAGGAATTTGACCATACGTGAAAACATCTGATAGATGGGGCAGATCGTGTAAAACATTATTTAATGCCGCGTTACTTAGACCTTCTGAATGTTTTTTATCCAGTTGAGTCCGTATTCATATTTAAAAACATGAAAGATTTTTTTTGAGGACAACTTAACAAAAATAACAAACACAATTTCATAGAACAATCAGATATAATATTTGACTGTAACCTATTGAACAGTTATCGAGAGCGCTAGAATTATTGCTTGAAAGTTGATCCAGAAAGTTTCTAATCGAGACAAAAAGTTGTTGAGATGCGTCGGCTTCATACATTTGTGACAACGTGAAACGCAATGTGGTTCCTATTTTGTAAGTGTTCAAGTTTTTCCACAAGCGCCGGCGTTGGGTACCTGTTTTAGAATGTAGGAAGCTCTTATTTCACGAACAGTAGTAATTTCCTCGTTTACTCGGGACAACAATTATACGAGCACACATCGTCTGAGCAACTCCGGTAGAGACTTTTACCTTAGATCCTGGAACGTGATGTTATTCCACTTGTGCCCTGTGTATCTGTGAAACATCTCGGCGCAGGAGACGGCTCGAGTTCACGGCCATCGGAACAATCGATTGAAGGGAATTTGCGCGTGAGCCGTGTAGCCCCTGCGCGATGCGTGACGCCCACCGACAGCTGAGATATATTTAGCTAACCTTGACCAAACACTGAATATTATTGTGGCGACAACATGTTATTTTTATTCTGTGTCGTTGGCGCCATGTAGGTTAGCTGGTTAAATATAAAGGTATACGAGAACATAAGACTCGAGTTTAGATTTAAATAAAACTGACCCAGGAAGTACAGAATTTTTTAACATATTTCATAATTCGAACTTAATGAACAATCATGATATTTTTTTAATTATTATTTAATTTGTGTCTACCAAAGTTGATGGCAATAACGTTCCTAGCGTAACACATTCCAAAGTATATACAGGAACAACGTTATTTGAGAGGTCTCCGTAAACGAACCACTTTAATGCACCAAAGTGTTTTTGTTGGCAAGCACGCTGGTGTGAGGAGAGGTGTTATTAAGCTGTCGCGTCTGCATTAACGAAGCTTCGTAAAATTAATTACACACGTTGAACCAACAGGCGGTTATAGTGGTCACTACGAGCGAGGAAATTAAATGAACACGCACGGTCACTTCTTACCGACTTCCCTCATTATACGCATTCTAACTGCAAGGGTATGACTATTCAAGTTGTAACTGATAGCCCTATTATTAATAATGAAATCGATATATCCGTTCGGTTACAAACGGGACAGTTCGGAAATACCCAATTGATATTCTCCGCATGATTATAACGACAGGTGTGAGCTTCAAACAATGTCATGCAAGTGTCGCTAGCTTCCGGCGCGTGCGCAGCCACGTGCTTACCATGCGTATAAACTGTAACCATGGGCCTTTTATAATAGTTTAGTCGTCCGAAGGAAATGTTAATAGATGTTAAATGTTGACGCGCTGTGAATTTTTTACTGGCTAAAGCTTTTGAATGTAGTTATGTTGGGAAATACTTGGCTACTGCGTTTTGTCAATAACTCTTACATTAACACACGTCAATTCTGTCGTGATTGATAAACTTGTTATAAAGTAGTGACGATAATGGAACCCGCACAATAAACTATAATTTAATATCCGCCCAAATATAATCCTATTTCCCACAATAGCACCAACGTCCGATGTCCTTGACAATGATGTAACAAAACTTATACGGCTTCACATAATTCAACAAGAATGGTGAACCGATGTGTAGCCATTAAACCCAAACTAATTAACCTACAACGGCGGTTGACGTCTACCTCAATTCTCATTAATCAATTTGACTTTCAGTACGTTACAAATTACTTATGTGGCGTAAATTGCAAAGGTAAACAAGCTTTATTAGCACATCCATTGGGCGTCACTGGGTTAATAGGTATAACATCATACATAAACGAGTGCCCTCAGATTACAATACATTTTCAAGCTCAATGTTATTCTCAATTATATTTTTTTTTCAAAACCTAAAAAATTATCTAAAGCTATAATTAATAGAACGCATATAACACAAATATCGATACTTATTTCGCATTTATAGAAGTTTGAACACGATCCCTGAACATGTTAGACATTAGTCAAGTACAACATCCGTCTGTCTTCCCCTTTGTTAGAGAAATAGACATCACGTTCCTCTTGAATCTCTATTAGTTTCGACATTTGAGAGATTTGTAAACAAGATGATTCGAAAACCGCAGTTATTTTCACCTCAACAGTCGCAATAAACATAGTATTAACAGCGATTTTCTAGTAAATTATTTGATTTAGTTATCATAATGCCTAATCGTCTCTTCATATTAAAATGTATGCATAAATATTGTCTTTAATAAGGATTGCTCCATGTTGATGTTAGGCGATATAGCGAATTTATTTTTATTTATGAGATAATATTTTATTATTGTATTGTTTAGTTACGGAAATTATATATCTTGTGAAGTTAGTATGATCACGCTTTACGAAGGTCCAACTAGAAATAAACAACTCAACCTTGATTTTATGCTTATTAATAAACATGACGTATTCTCAAATAATTGACACGAACATCAATAATTTATAATAAACATAAAAAACGTTTATAAACATTGATCCGACTATGATAATAAAGTCCAATCATTTTCATTCGGTACATTAATCCGAAATGATAAAGAGAATTTTTCAGTCAAGGCCGTCGGAAACGGTCGGCTCGTGCGGTCCTGTCCTTGGCTCCAAAGTCCTTGAGCGCACTTTATCTCACTCCACTTCACCCGCCTTTATTCAGAGCTTTAAGCTGAATGGTTAATCCTATTATCCTTCCATCTACAAGTTTAATTAGCTTCGTCTCATTACTTGTAATTTGCGAAATTCAATCATTAGTATTATAAGTTAAGGAAGCCGTTGAAATTCGCTTTGGTATACTTCCTGCGATAGTCGGCGGTCATTGCGTCCCTTTTTGAGGAAACGCCGTTGGCTGACCGTTGAATAATGTATCGGGTTCCAAATTCGCAGAAACTAAGCAATCAATCTATTTTCAACGTACTTCAAACATATGGTAATTAGTTTGTAATTAACTGACGATCATAATAAACGAACATTTATACGCGCGCGCGAAACACCAATCTTATTTATTGGATAAATGATGTAAATTTGACCTTCAACGAGGTAGTTGAGTTTATATTTTATCACATGACAAGTCCAAGGCTAACTAGATTCTAACGCGTTTCCAATTAGAATATGTTAAAAAGCTGTGTACTAACTTGCAATAACTTGTTTTGTACATACCATTTTACTTCATTACGTGGGTAATAAGTAGATAGTGACTTGGTGTGGGTTTTTGTTTGTACGTCCGTGTCTGGAATATATTCTCATATCCACTCGGCACGAGGTTTATTTAAATTTTTTCATCCGTATCGTTTGCTTAAACTTTTATTAGTGATAAACTCGTATAATTTGCAAAGAACAAAAATAGTTGCTTTGAGTACTAACTCCCAGACAAACAAGACGGGAACCTATTCATAATGCACAAAGACATATAACTAGTGAAGTATTGGTACAGACAATGCATGCTAACGGGACTAGGTACTAATTGTGAACTGAGAATCGACCTCTTCCGTTACCCGCCGCGCTGCGTCGTCCTACAACACTCTCGGGGATAGAAATATTATAGACAGCACCATTACAGTTAACGACAAATAGGACACTACTGCTGTTAAGGTTAGCTCGTTATGTCGCTCTGCACTGTTTTCATCGACTGGAAAGTAAATTAGTAACTGTATCTAAATTACTCTACTCGATCATCGTCAGCACACTTCAATCCTATTACCGTAGCCAAAGTGTTTTTCGCAAAACGAAAACCTTTAACAAATTCGCCAGTCACCTCACGTAGCTAATGTAAAAAACTCGGCATTTTTATTCCACAAGTCTCTATCTAAAAGCTTGTCTTGTATTCACCGGCAGCCTGGAGACGATAACGTGCACTGACCGTAACGGTTCACGGTGTCGAATTAGGTGCGTCACGCAGACGATCTGTATCTCGAGACTTGAAACGTAATAATTCCGAATGTCTCTCATCAGATGCAAGTTGTGTGAGTACTTGATGTGGTAGATTAATGCAAGTCGCAACAAACTGTATAAACTATAAACAGATAATTTAAAACAAGCCGACCATAGTTCTTGTAGAACGTGCTGCGACTGCCAACGACCTGTCATTTATCGTACTTGTCGGTCACGAACTTTAGATCACCGCAAGTATTTTTTTTACAATAACTGTGATGTGCCAAGATAACATTCACAGCGCTCTAAAAACACTCATTACTTCAATATTGGGAAATTGCTCACAATATTTCTTTGGACAAGTTTTCATTGGTTTGTCTTGGTTCATCACGTTTTGGATTCCTTATTATATATTGTACTATTTGTTAAATTTTGTTTTATAAAATATTTAATTATAAAAATACGATAATTTTGTTGCTAAACGAGAAACACAAACCAATGAACCTAAATAACATAACATTAAGCTTCACGTCAATCATAAGGTTCTCATTATACAATACGCTGTAAGTTCTTTCCAAAACAGGCACTCGAGAGCTTAAGACGAGATTGGAGATCTTGTCTAAACAACGTTAAAGCACTTTGAGATGAACGTAAACATAGTGAGATTATTTCAAAACAAATAGGAGTATACATCTCCATTCGGCAGCTGTTACGAACATTAGATCGGCTAACAATGAACGCAAACAGTGTAAAGACAATTAGCGAAGGTGACGACGCTCGCTATATTTATTCAGAAAAAGGTTTTAAAATACTTACTGATGCTACAAACACTAAATCCTTTACAGTTATATGTATACATACATTGTTATATTTTTAAGTGGTAATATTTATCGAATTCTATCCCCCCGACCCACACTTTGTAACATTTTCATACAACACCCGTATCATAATTAGTTCCTTGACAGCGCTAAGTGAAAGTAGTCGAAAGGAGTGAAGAGGTTTTTACCTCAACTGTGAGGAGACATGTTAAACAAGCACTCAGCGCCTGCACTAGAGGATACCGCACGTACATGTGACTCCGGTCGAGGGTTCTCCACTTCTCCACCCATCAGACTTCTGCCGTGAACTATATATCCTTTGTACGTGCGCAGCACACTTGATATGCACGTTTTGTTAGTGAGTTGTAAGCAAAAGTGCAGTACCTATTGGTCTAGTGAAAATATTTTATTGGTATGTACGTACTGGTAATATAGTTTCTTTACCAGAATGCCATAATGCACTAAAAACTTTAGAATCTTATATCAAAATATTTTTGCCCTAGCTTTTCATTGTGTTGAGAAAAAAAACGGGATAATTATCTTATTCTTTTAAAAAGCAAGAAGATATATATCTGCATTTCGTTTTAGCCAACGGTTCTGAGATTTGTTACGTCGCCCCACAACCCCATGCGTCTATTAATCCATGGCGCGAGTCGGGGTGAAATGATTTATTTCGTAAGCATTGATCGTAAAAACGCACTCGACATTCAAAAGTACCAAAGTTTACACACGCAGCCCACCGCTTGCGCCTGTCGCAATAAACTCAAGCATTTTATTGTTATTACCGGTAATATAAAGGCCGGGTATTATTATTTCAAATGGTCTGCACTAGTTTCTCATTTGTACTTTTTGTAGTAATGCAACTCGTTGTTTTTATACCCGATTGATTCAACTTTAGCACTACAGGTTCAAGTGACGGTTGCGCTTTCTTAAGGGTCGTGTGTGTAAATGGCAGTGTTTCTTATTGCAAGGTAGTGTATTAACGATATTATATTTCACAATATCGAATGTCTATTGCACTTGATGTGTGACTCCCGTTAGTGCACGCTCCGCTGGTCATCCAGCTCCTATTACTACTTAAGAAGTATCAACACAAATACAAGTGTGGGACAACGCGTAAAACTTGCGTGTCCATATACATTATTATATGACTAATATATTAAAATTAAAATATTAATGTGAATTATACCATTTCAGCAATAATTATCATTATTGAGAAAGTTTTGCTCATTAAATGTTTCAGTTTCATGACTATTACTATGGCTAAAAATACTAAAATAAATATTAGGTCATGTAATCAAACCATTTTATCACTAAAGCTGTAACGTCTATAACAGGTTTAGCCATTGACTTCTCACCACTGGTTGTCGCTTGTAACTTTTTGCTGTAATCAGTACTGAACATTACAAGCTATATCATATATTTTTCCATCTAGGTACTATTAAAAATAATTCATATTACATACTACTAAACCACATAATTATATAGGTAACATTCTCATTAGTGACGATGACGTGTGTTCGCAAATGACCGTGGAAAATGGAAATTATTCAACTACGCGACCTTGCCGTGTAATCATTTCAGGAATTTTCATTTCGTCTCCAAATTAAAAAATAAAATAAATCGGACGGAACACCCTGCCTACCCTGTGATAGAGGCTTGATAAATGTGGCTGACTGTAGGTATATATTATATTAAAATAAATATCAGGTATTTAAAAAAAAGAAAACGTCTTCTGTAAAAGTTGATTTTCCTAACGTATTTTAAATATTTATAATTATTTTTTAATACCATATAATAAAGAAAAAGTCGAAGGCAAACATACAGTTCCATAGTAAAAAATAAAACACAGCGTTTTTTTCATTGCTCTTAAAAAGAATCCGCGTCGGAGTCAACAAGTAAGAAAAAGCAATGTCAATGGGCTCGCCGCAACCAACGCGACGCGTTCTTTCTTTAACTAGAATTTTCTACATGCTCGCATTGGAAACTGGATGAAGGCCATGCTGTCTATAAGCCTTCGAACATCTGGGTCAAGTTTACGTAGCCCGAGTGTGTATTCGACGCAGATGCACTGTCATGTGTGAACGAATACACAGAAACATTTTGAAGGTTGTAAATTGAAATTATACACAGCCATGTCACTAGATATAGATATTATAGTTTAACCTTACGCTTCGTAGTAGGCGTGTCACTATTCAAAACCTATATCTAGGAAGATATACATATTAAAATATGTTAATAAACTCAATAAATCTTCCGTTTTCGGTCTATAGGGTATTATTTTGTCATCAATTACGTATTATGAGCTCATTTATCACTTGTATATCAGAAGAGTAATTAAATCTGCGGCGTGAATCTCATTAATAGCTATCATCAGCCAACATACGGAATGTTGGGCTCGCGAATCCTTTCGATATACGCGAATACCTAATGAATATTCAATGAGGAAGCTTTGTCCTTTCATTGTATAATTTAGGCGTTATAATTAAAAGTTATTTTCCATCAATCAAAATATATATTGCGCGAAGAGTGTCACATCTTTTGTGTGGCATATTGTTTTGTCAATACGGCCAGTCTCTTGGTGCAATGCAAAGGGACCTTTCAACAGGTCGCGTGTTTGCACAAGTCAATCGAGAATCGGAGATGCAACGGTGACCGGTGAGTCAGCGACGCCTTCGCGTTCGTCGACCTGCCTATGCACTTTACGTAGTAGTACTTGTAACTAACATTGCATCTAAGAATGACTCAAGAACAGCAATGTGTTCGTTGGTTTATCAAATCCCCGATGGGTTAGATGGTGAGCAGAGATAAACCTTCAATGCAACACGATATCGTCCTACAAGATGTATGGCGTAACTATAATTGTAGATTGTAGATGAACGTGCTCATTAGTAATTTCAACCATACTTCCTTAACAATAAATCTTAGTTATGACTAAATCGGCAATCCACAATCCAAAATCACATTGTTGAATCATGAATAGCAGAACAAATCTGACTCATCAAACAATTGTAAAGTGACGTCACTTAATTCGTAAGTAACTCGTAGTATTCATATACGGCAGAAATGTATCACGGTTGTATATTGCATTACACAGTGAGTCACGCTGATACTCCCTGCACAACATATGCATTAATATATGCACATACTATGGTAGAGGTTCGTACGATGTGACTTAATCCCCTCGCCGGACCACTAACAGCATTTCATATGCGAGCGGCAAATTTAGCCGGCTCTGTTTGTAAAGCGAAAAAGTTTCTCATTGGGGGAGTGAAAACTTTACCCATTGCTGGAATTTGAAGTTGGAAAAACTCCATTGTTCATTTGAGGTCATAATGGATGCTATTTACTCGAGGACAGCAAAGCCGAAGTAGGCTTATGATTTAACAGATGTTTATGAGCATGTTCGTCTGATCTCTCTTAACTACCAACATCGTATTTTGGACAATAATAACGTAGCATTCCGTGCGTCGTAAACAATTCACGTGTTAGGGGATAATTATAACTTCTAAAAAATCTAGTCTAGTCACGAATTGTAGAGTAAATTAAAAAATAAAAAAACTTAATATCTGGATTCCACCAGTTTTATTCTAATTTCATGACCAGCATGAATCATCACGATCACCATGAAATTCTAACTGACGTAGGCCAAAAGAACTGTCTTAGCCCTCGCGTTTCAAACTGGTAGCTGACCTGGCCACCTAATCGCGGACGGCTTATTACTATGTATCTTTACATAGGTAACTTAGTATTCCCAGGGCAAGAAAGCGTGTGACTATCATTATGTTCTAGATATCACCGAATTTATTTCAGACAGCATAACGTATTTGTATGGTACTCTACATAATCTTTTTGTTTTTTATGGTGTCAAAATTAGGCTTTTATTTCACTTATAAAAATATATTTGCACACCGTAGTGTTTTCAAAAAACATTTAAAGTTGAGTGGCCCAGGCTTCGTAGCTAAAGTGCAGACTTATTCAGAACAAGGAACTTAATTAGTGAGATATTGCACAATGTTTATTGCTCCACTGTTTGTTTGGCGGGTGAAGTTACTTGGCAGTAATTAATGCAGAATTCGAGAGCTCGGCCCCACATAAACTCAAAGTTAACAACCGCTTGGCATTACCCACACGAAAACTTTATATTATGCTTGATACGGAGAAATAATGCGTGCCTAACATGCGAATTTCAACAAAACAATAAGCAAGATTCATCTAATGTATTCAAAATAAACTAAATATTCACTTTGGATAAATTTGTATAATATAATTCTCCGTAAATAAGTAATTAATATTCAAAGAACGTACCAGCGTACTGAGAACTCTATGCTTTAGGTAAACTGTTGTTTTTATTCATGAAAATTGTATAGAAACTAAGTATTTGTGAGCAAACATTAGACCCACGAATTTATAAAGGTAGAACAGATCAACGAAAAATTAAAATGCGCTAACTCCATAACTATACATTTCCAGTATTACAGCCATATGATAAAATCAAAAAATCTTCCATGCTTCGATGGGGGAAACTCGGAAGACATTTACCATTTTCCTCAAGTTCCCGAGACCCTGATAGCAATAAATATGTAATGGAGTTACCCCCCATCGATTGCAGTTCAAGAGGGGAGACTTTATTACACTACAGGTATGACATCAGCAAATTATTAGCATACTATCCCGAAGGGTCAGAATTCAAAATTTGGAAATAATTATGTTTGTCATTTGTAATTTGCGTGTGTCTGGTATGGTGGAATCTACTGTCACTATTCCCAAGAGATCATGTTCCCGTTTATTTTTTAATTAGTATAGCATTACGATGATTGAAAAATCATACGGAAATTTATATAGCACTTTAAAGCCACATAAATCTATTGTGAAAATTATTATGGTAATTTATTGGAAACGGAATTCTCTATCTAAGTCTTCGGATATATATGATGTAGTTTAGTAATTTACCGTGTATAATCAGGGTATTACTGAATTGTTACCTGTGATATTAGATAGGATTAACTAAATAAAATTTTAATTCGAAACGAATTCTTTCCGGGGACGCTCAGTGACCTTAATAGAAACTTATCAAATATAGTCCTTTTGGAGACATAATAATCCTTTGTTGATCTAATTATTATTTACGTGGGTACACGCACATTTGAGTAGGCTCCTGTAAAAAAAATGAATAACTGTGGAACCGTATTTTTTGTCATAATATTCAACTAAAGTACGGCAAAAACGAACTTATTTTGTGTATTGAAACTTAAAGATAAACCATGAGCGAGAGGGTCGGCCTGCCCCATGGTTTTTCGAGGGCACTAAGGTTTGAATAAATAAAATGCAATTAAACCAGGGTGCGGCAGAGACGCCCCGCCGTGTGGGTGGTGTTTATTAAAAACGTTATAAAATGTCTTGACACGGGAGGTGTGATTTTAATTAAAACGTACATAATATCACTGTATTAAAACCTATACGAAAGGGTTTGAATTGCTCGAACGTTAAAATTACACAAGCGATTACACTTGGTGGAGCATCCGCGGTGTAATCGGCCGCCATAAAGGGATAGCATATGAATTGACGACGCGTGTTTCACTCTAATTCGGAGGCCGGTCTCGAGAACGCGGAGGCTAGGGCCACGTGCGGGGCGTCGCCATGGTAACACAGGAAACTACGCAGTTTCCCACATCCCCCACCGTACGGTCTGCAGGCTTGCAATTTACGACATCACAAAAGTGGATAAGGCTTTTATTTATTTCTTCCGTCGCACGTCTTTCTTACGTTGGTCGTGAATATGAGATATTATTTCCGTAATTAGTTGAAGTTTAGATGTTACTGTGTTTTAACATGAATTGATAGGCTTGATTTGTGTTCGTAAAAGCAAACATATTTGTTACATTTGTTTGTGTATCTAAGTCGTCCACAATGCCTTAATACAATAAATGTGATATATACAGTATTCTCATCAAATCGGCAAACCCTGACAATAAGTTCATTGTACAAAAGGTTTCGGGCAATTTCGGAATGGAAGTGTGGGGCGGTCTGTATGGAACATAACACTTGGAAAATGTATGAGATATTGTGAACGCGCTACCCAAATAAAGGGCTGCTTAAACGATTTTTTTAAATTATTTGGGTGTTTCCTTACGCTCCAGAAATAATATATAACAAATGGACCAAATGAAGTTTTCCCCTGGGCAGGAAGGTTTTGCTTATTTTATGTAGATTTGGATAATTTATTCTTATGCTACCCAAAAACTACATTTTAAATATTATAAATTGAAGTAGGATAAATATAATTTATATAACAAAACATGTACATATTATGTACTAATAAAATTTTGCAATAACTAATGTTATCATTGCTTTTTCGGATATTTTTATGGAGCTACTGAAATAGAGTTACGTTTAGGAAAATAAAATTATGGTCTCCATAAAACTGTAAACAAATTAAAAGATCACGTACGCATATAAAGATCTATTTAAAAATATTTTTACAATAAAGGATACATAAAAAGATAAATAACTAAACAACTTATGCAGAGAAGCGACGATGGAGTAGTTTTTATCATAATAAATGAGTTTACTGTAATTCAAACACAAATACCATAACAACACGTTTGAATATTAAAAGCGAGCCATTTTATCTACAGTAATGTTGCTATGCGGTGAACCGTTGGAAGCAATATTCCATTAGCTAATGAACCAACTGATGCTGAAGTCGGTAATGACGGACATCGGCAACTCGTCTAATAAACTAAATTGGTACATCGATCAAAAATGGTTTTCGGCCTCTCCGGAGTCGGATACGTACGAGCCGAGCTCGGCCGGCTTCTGTTGACAATTTATCGTGCTCACATGAATTAAGCATTTCCTGTGCATCGTGCAATTAAAGCGAAGACGACGTTGACAGAAGATGTTGATATCTAGTTTCCAAGTGTTCATTGTAGTGGGCACACACAATAGGCCCGTTACCGTGGCGAAGGACGACCTACCGCCGCGTAAAGACTGCATTATAACTCTTGCACATGCACAACACTGGCTTTTCTTACAAAAAACAAGGTTATTACGAAACCTAATTAAATTATGTGCGAGACTAAAATGATTAATCCAAAGCTTTTAATAGATCTACTCAGATTTCATTTAATACCTTACGATTAAATCCCCACGAGTTTGCAATGCATGTTGCTTGCGGTTTGGCAATTTAAAACACACATAAAGAGATTTCCGAATGAATTGCTTGTGACACTGTCAATGCCGAACCAATGAAACGTTTCAACTGTCATAAGCATAATCAACTATGTAAGTTTACAATTTATAACAGTAGCAAAGCAGCAGCTGTTTGGATTTGCTAACCGCATCTGCCCGATGAAGTGTTTAACTAAGTGACGAGACGCAGTAGACAGCTGCAATATAGCGGTTAAGTTTATTTTACGACGACTTTATTGTCGAGATAAGAGTCTTTGTTCATTACCATTCATTGATGAAAATACCTAATTAGTTTCCTACTTTGTTATAATTGTAAGCTCAAATATAAATTTTTCATACATAGCAGCTATAAATGTATCATGATTGAATTAATTGTCACTCGTTCACAGCTTACATTGTTGATATTAATTCATTACGAAACAAATTGAAGACAAGGTCGTGTTTGGGAATTGAATGAATACAATACCAATTGTACCCGAAGAACATTGTGCAAACCACAAACAGAGTTTATGGTACAACGAAACAGTTATGATAAATATCTTCAAATGAATTGAAAAATCAGACTATTGTGATCTTGAGACTAAAATGTTTAAATAACTGCATTGATGCATTTATTTTTTGGTAACCAATAATTTTATAACCGCACGTAATCAATTATTATTAACGAAACGCATTTGCAAAGGATCAACAAGCGGATCTCCGATGTCAAGAATTTAATGAAATAGCACAAATCCATTGAATCGGCACGAATGTCAGAATGCCGAAAAGCGACAATATTGACAATGGAATGTTTCTGTTGTGTCACGGTTCTAAAAATAGGGAGAGTCACGTTCGAGAGCGTGCGCTCAGTGTACACTATCATCCTATCAAGGAGGCGGATTTTACAATTGCCTCTCAATATTGCAGGAGTCCGGTATTGCGCCGACACTCGACAGTTATGCAAACGGACATCCTTTTGTTCACAACATTTAAAAGTAACCATGATACTAAGAGAGGTGCACTAATTCTAGAACATGAGAGAGCTATAGAATTGGGGCCAATGTGCCGCCAGTTTATCATAAGAGTTATTACCGACAATCAGACGGCGACCTTGTTGCTCGTTGTCGCGCAAATCGTGGGGAGGCGCAGATTGCCATCCTCCATTCCGGCATCCGCCTTTTGCACTTCATTACATAATGCCCCTGACTAATTCACATTATACATGTGATACGCATCAGACTCAAGTGTCGGATGTAGTTTGCGAACTTCTGCGGTTATCTCCACTGCTGCCGTGCTCATTTGGTAGTGAAATGGCCGGCATTTAGAAGCGCACCTTTATCTAGTGCACGTTTTAAATCAAAACGTTGATCGAGGCACGTACCAAAGGGGCAACGAAGCGTGACCGTGGAGGCAAATGCTCGCGGTCACTGTGAGATACAATCAATGGTTTGCGGTGTCAGTTACCGCACACTTAATTAATCCATCTTATTCTAATATGTATTGAGATGAAATTGTTCAACTCGACTTATTAAACATTTTTTATGTATCATTAATTTAAAATGTATAATAATCTTAATTACATTAAAACCGCAAATAAAATAAAATATTAACATGTAAATATTTCCATTTATTAGAAATCAATGCTTTGTATGTTTTTAGGTCAGGTCTGTAGACTATTGTGATATTAACTGCAGTAGGCACTAAAAATTTTCTCTCTGTTGTAACGCTCGCGTTATACTATTAATAAGCATAATATCAGAAATTGATTTATTGCACAACAAATTTCACATAATTTATTGTTTTCATATATTATTTAAATGTTTTGAGTGTAATATCAGATTGGCTATATTGTGCGTTAAATAAACGATTGCGTCGAAACATGAAAGCTCCTCACTTGTTGATATTATTGTACTCTAGTTTGTGCATTATGAACTCTATAGTACAGGTACCCAAAACTAACTCATTTCTCCATTCGAAAACAAGTGACGTTTATTCGTTACTATAGTGAGAATTACACATATATTTGTATATATTGTGTGTATATGAATAGGAGACGCATCTGTTTAAAGCAATTGTATTTAAATGTCGTTTTTTGTTGACAAAACAGGTATTTACAAAGAAACAGCACCAGAAGAACATAATAGGCGTTGAAAAATGTTGGTATTCATCATCGGTAATGTTTATTCAGATTTGACAAATAAACGGAGCTAAGTTGCTTTGTTATGGGTTGGTTGTATTTAGCACACTTCAAGGCGATATTTTAGATAAATACTTCTAACGCAATTTGCAAGCTGGAAACGGGAACATATTAATGTAGCCCATTCGAGATATTATGACGCTTAATACAAACACATTACTTAACCATCGACATGACAAATTGCTTCATGTAGAGCTAATCCAATACTTGCTTGATTGCAAACACGATACCCTTACCTCCCAACCTAGTGTTAATTAACCCCTGGCGTAAAATATATATTCTATCCCAGTCTCAGGCATGTGCATAATGTATGAATGTCAGCACATCGCTTGAATGAAATACTGACGAAACAAAAATATTACGTTGGATAAACTGTAGTGATTACCACACATACAAGCAAAATCGAACTTCGATTAAACGGTCCGATAAATTTGAGAAGGGTTGTTTAATGAAACGGATGTAACGCGCCGGGAAACAGGATAGCCTCCCGATCGCAATATCGATTTGGAAACAAAATTGTTATTTTTTTTGCCATAAAATTCAACAAGATTTGAATAACTAAAATAAACCTAAAACAGTGCGTGTATTCAACAGCACAGTAAAAGGAGATAGTCCCCGGACAGTGTAATACCTCGTGGAGTCATTACGCATTAGTAACGCTAAAACGCCCGTCCCTAACCACCTATTTAATTTCATTTCAAATCCTCAGTGGCCCAGCTGTGTGCATAATGATTTCGCTTTATGTAATCGTAAACAACACTAAGAAAAATTATGGTGAGCATTACTTTGCATTCTATTTATCGATTAAGGATAGCCAGTAATCGTTACAATTTCGCTTAAATTAATTTAACAAAATATGTAACTATAACACATGTTTTAGGCAGTCATAACATCCGCCTTATAACATGCATTTTAATATAACGATAATTTTTGTAGCTTTTAAAAGCAAATATCGCATTGTGACATCTAGAATCGTCGTCACGGTCGATGAAAGCGCTGCAGCAGTGCTATGCTGATGAGTGTGATAAGTGTCCAGACCAGTGCGCAGCCGCACGGAACCATTACTCATTCATAAATTAAAATAAGCGGAAATTAACGGTTTTTGCGGTTACGCACCTTAAATAGGAAAACCGTGATAACTTTGAAATTTAATTGACTGTGGAAAAATGTAAGTTGTAATATCATCAGTCTGACTTATAAACTTGTTTTAGCGTTAAGAGGTGGTTAAGAATTGCTTAAATAGCTGCCAAAAACATCACCGGTTTCCTAATTTGGCAGAAGAATACACAACTCATAACCCAACTTTCATTAAGAGGCAAGGGCGGATGATGATGATTTAAAATTGATCGGGTAAGATTTGTGTTTTTAAGATCTGCAAAAACATCAGCTTTCGAATTTATTAAAGTAAGACTGCATGTGTACAGTTTAATTAATATTCAATTAAATATAACTTATAAAAAGATTTTTATATTCACGATAGAGGATCAATTGTGAGCTCCAGAGCTCACCCGCATCCTACTGTCATAATATCTCTGTAAAGTACACTTAATGCATAGGTATCGTGGCATGACTCAGCCTATCCAATATGCGTCACATAAAACAGGAAATAATGTAGTATTTTTTTAAATTAC
Organism: Manduca sexta; assembly: GCF_014839805.1. Lineage (NCBI taxonomy): Eukaryota > Metazoa > Arthropoda > Insecta > Lepidoptera > Sphingidae > Manduca > Manduca sexta. Next base: position 5,305,639 of record NC_051137.1, on the reverse strand, counting down.
TTTACTTAATACCGTATAAATGACACACCGCTGGAGATTTGTAAGCCTAGCCACCGTGATTAAGGAGTTCGGGCTATAAGCCACAATACTGGTCTTATGGAGACATCCTCCAGTACTCCAGAACGTTATCTGATACAGAGTATGATACAGTACAATCATGACTACTTTCACTTACTAATTTTAATAACAATAATAATCTATTTATAAAGCGTTCATGATTTATGTGTAATGTATTGAACAAAATCGGAATTAAAACAATTTGTAAAATACTAAAAAATATAAATAAAGTTAAAAAAAACTAAAATGATTCATAGTGTAAATATAAATAATGTTAAACTGTCATAATCATGAATCACGATGAAAATTTGTAGCGCCATACTGCACAGTGCATACAGCAATGCGGCCTCTGTTCACGAGGCGGTTCCCACGCTATCAGCTGGTTCACGGGCCAACGCGCACGCGCACCGGCTACGCGGCCCACCAAACCGCTCGCCCTCTGCCGCACTCATTTTGCCGGTAACCAACTACATTCGACTTATGAATATTTATCGCATACATAGGAATATTACGACACGATACTTTTAGTGCCATCATATCGGGGCTGGTCCCGATCACAAATTACCATAAAGCTTACAAAAGAGCGATTTTGTCATTTACACATTACAACGTCACCGATGGTTAAGGGAATGATTTATTGACAGTTAGCAACGGTGCATGAGACGATGGCTCCCATGGGTGCAATTTGCAGTACCGCAAAAACCCATATCACCGATATGGATGGACCTACGCGTACCGCTGTGATGCGCACGTCTCTTGTACAATATACGTAACGGAATTTTATATATTGTCCTCACACATCCAATGACGAAGCTTTCTCCTTTTTTACCAAGACCAGGCAATACATTAAATTCACCAACGTTGAAAGCATTGACTCGCAAGTCTCGAAACAAACAAAAACGACGCAGCTTCACGTAACGGGAACCACAAAAAATACAATTTCCGCATACGCCGTTATCTATTGTCTGCAATCAAGTGGCGCTTTTTAAGTTTGTGAAATGTAGAACACATCTCGAAATTGATACAGAGTAGATACCAACGAAGATTATAACAAATTACCTTGTCGGTTTTCCCGCAGGTGATGATGCGCTGGCCTTAGAGAAATCTGAGAGGCCCGCCTCATTAGTTATCGGCGAGTAACAGACTATGATACCGAAGCTATTACCATTATAATAACCACTCGATTTAGACCGCGCGGCGGAACTCCTGTCACGTCATTACTTACGAAACGGCAACATATTTTGCCACTCTTTGACATGACAAATTATAAATCCAAAAGCAGATTGATGGTAGAAGTAATCTTTACAAAGACACAACAAAGAAAGTATGCCGGTAACGGTTCAACAATATCTCGAGTCTCGAGATGTTAACACGGCTGGATGAAGACGTGAGACGCTTACGGATATCATTTCAGAAATTAATCCAATTATAAGTTAACATACATATTTCTAGTTTAGTTTAAATTCCATAATATGACGTTAATAATAAACGGTAAATGAATCTCTTTAACTTACTTTACAATGATTATAGCTTTCATTCTGTAAAGTTTGTTAAACTGAATGGAATCACAATGAGGGGCACGGCACATAATGTGTTTTATATGCAAGCTTTCGTGTCAATATTAGCATTATTGAATAGTCATAGAATAACGATGTCTCAGATCGTACTTAAAAATCAGCATAAGCTTCGAACTTACACTACTGAAAGGTGCGATAAAAAGGTAATATTCCATAATACTAAAAGGATTTAAAAAGTTATCCAGTATACATCAGCTAGCAAGTTCCCGTACACGTTCTAGCAACACGTTTCTTGTCCTTCGTGATAATGATATTAGTCCAACACGTAATTAAGGTTCTTGCAGTGTGTTCCACACCCTGGTGGCTCGTTGCGTTAACGTTGGCACAATATTTGCATTGTAAGCGGCGGTACACAACTGGGTTAAAAGCTTAGTGATGTTTCGCAAACGTGGACTAGGGCGATAATAGCGAATAAAACATATTAAGAGCGGACATTCAAGTTACTTACATAATAGAATGCTATTTTATAAATGGAAGTAAAATGCATTCATTGAGAACCTCCTCCTTTTTAAATCAGATTAAAAATATTAAAGACTAATTTTATATTCATTTATATGTAAACGAATGATTTTATTGTTGATAACTTCGTTAATAAGTTACAATGCGGCTTATTTTTCATGTATATGATATCAGTGCATTTCTCCGAAAGGTAGACACCATAAAAACAAAAAAAAAATATAGTAGAATTTAAAACAAAAAAATTATGAACTTAAAGTTACGAAGCCAGATCCCAAGTAACGATTCGCTTCGCTGCTCCATAGACGACACTAATCCAGTCTAGTGTTATCGATTGCAAGTTAAGGTAATGCGATTACCTACATATACACCAGGTATAGCTAAGGAACTGGTAACAGGAAATTTATATTGAACCTACTTGTTTTTAGCTTAGAATATTAACGAAGATGATATACAATTATGATAATAATACAAGATCTTTATATGAATAAAAAGAAACGTCAATTACACCACCATAGGCGCTACTAGTAAAAAGAAATTATGTGATAAATCTTTAGTTTAAACGCTATATATAATTTTATATTGTACTTTAAAACTTATTCTCACTGTAGGTACAGGCTTCCTCTAATGAGAGGGGTTGTAGCTTTCGTCCACCACCCTGACATAAAGCGCTTCGTAGAATTTAAGTACCTTTAAAATTCTTTTAAAATACTCTCAGGTATGCATACAGGTTTTCCCCAGTGTTTTTCCTTGATCGGTACGACGAGCGATAAATAACCATAAGTGCCAGGTAATTATAACTACATATGTTTTCATCAAATGTTTCTATATAACATGATATAATTAATCTACCGTTTCTCGACTCCCGAGAGAAACGCAATACGAGAAGAAAAGAAAGCAATAATCCGCTTACGGTTATCGACAAGTTATATACCGTGTGAAAATTAGAAAAAATATACCGCGATATAATTAAATGATGGGCTGACAAAATACCTAATCAGACGCGTCACACCATAGTAAAGTTTCGTCATTTATTACTAAGAATAAACAATTAATAAGAGATTGCGAGCAATATCCGAATGCAAAGTTTATCACCAATAAATTGATAATTAAGCTATTCATGTAATTATAATTATTATGTATACCCACTAATTTCATAACTACCTACAAAGTAACTCAGTGCGTAGTAGTCCGTGACCGAGAGTTAAGGAAAGAATGATTAAGTATAAACCATTAATTATCGGAGACTGGGGCATGACTACAGAGACATTTGTCAAATCGTATACGCACTCCGGGAGGTTATTTATAGGTTTCAACAGTGTTGTGGTCATTAAATATGACCTCGGAAAGTGCAGTCGTCATAACTATATACGTGACATCGTAAAATTTTATATCTAAATGTTTTAGCACCGCAGTACAAGACTGTCGTTTACGCATGGCCTGATGTCATATTTCGCTAAGAACTAATTATTGCTTGGAAGCAATAAAATAAAACGATTACCACTTTAAAATAAGTTATAATTGGAAATTAAAATGTGACAAATGGACACGATTAATGTTTTCTGCATTCATTTACCTTTATTAGGTATATACATTTACTAATACATTAGAGATATGTACGTGATCCTTTGAAACAACAAAAACAAACAGCACCCCACTTGTTTGTTCGGTGCCGTTTCAAATTCATTGGTCGGGACAAGTGAGAAAACTCAGACAGAAAAATCTGTTGTTTTGTTTGAAGCGACGTTTCTCTTCGAGTGTTCGTTCCGGAGCAGACACCGGAAAGGCATTGTGTTGGAAGGAATGTATGGGGGCGTTTAAATCGACTCATTAATGCCTACCGCTGAGTAATTGTCTGAACTTCCCTCGCACACGTTATCATTTCTAATTTGTATAGGAAGAGTGCTCGTGTAACGCATTAGACTTATGATTTATTCAAACAACCTTACGACATTATCATTAATTATAACCAGTTTAAGAAGTGCTCTTTTAACTAATTTAATTTTAAAATCTCAATGATATTTTACCATTATTGTATTATTAATGTAAGATCACTAAAATTTGATTGTGAAGCTAATTAATTAAACTCAACAAGGTTGATGAAGTGAAACGTTTAAAGGCAACATAAATAAGACCTAGTTATACAGAAAGGGCGTATGGTGAAATCGTTTAAACGATTGTGTTAGGTGTCATATCGGTGGGCACACAAAAGCTGCATTGGGACACGGTACGCGCACTTTCACAAAGTAATTCAGTGCGGTTAAACTGATGCGATCAAACTAAGTTATGCGGTCGAAACACATTTTTGTTCATGCACGTTGCACAATACCCCACATATTATTTTGTATTTTAACAAGTTTATACTTGTACGTTTTATATTTCCGCAAATTCTGCAACCGATGTTTACATAAAATCTTATCTTGAACAACGTGCTCAATATTATCAGTAGTTGACCTTTGTTGTAATAGCTTGTCAATTACTGCTTTACCACAATCTTTAACTTTTATAGAAGCAAATATTTGTAACATTCTCTAAAGTCAGTTCACGTTTGGTTACGCTATAAATTATTATTTTCTGTCCTATAAGAAACGATCCCCATGACAGTATTAATTCAATGAATTATTTCTAAGTTGTGCCGATGGTCAAGTGATGTCATTAATACTTGCCCTTTTGTATAGACAATAATTGTAAAAGATCAAAGGTGATCTTTGTCTGAGGGGACAGAAAATGTTCATCTGTCTATGTTCATCTACGATTGGTTCATCATGAAGATCATTAATTGTGAGTAATATCACGATTTGAGAGGTGGCGAGTTCCAAAATTAAGCGATTATTCAAGGGTATATTTTCTTAATATTTTAGAAATATAATTTTTGTTACTCCTCTAAAGAAGGTGTTTGAAAGTTCCGTGGCATAACATGGAAATATATGAATATATGAATTATTAACAAGATCAAAAATAAAAATGGAAATTTACCCCGTGTACGGGCATATTGATTCAAAGCATACGCTCAAAAGATTTCGGCCTAACCGAGGCTCAGTAACCTTGTAAAGAAAATTGAGTTTCCGGACGAACGAAAATTCCGAGCGTGTCGCCGCCACAGCTTGTTTATTAGATACTTTTACACAGCGACACTTTATTTATTTTATTTTGAGAATGATATTTTCATATAGCATGAATCGTATTATACTTTATTACGAAGAAAATGTTTCTTTGTGAAATATCTATAAGATTTATTCTAGCAAATAAACTGAACAAATCGAATACATAACTATCAGTAAGCGATGAAACAACGCTTTGTATTTTCTGTACATTTTCCTCAGTACCTTCGCGCTAAAGTTTCTATTGAAACAAAGAAAAATAAATTGTTTTATAACAAAATATGCTTCAATGAAACAAGCTGGTCTAACGTTATAAAATCAATTTATGTTTTTGTTCTAGCGCAAGCATGAAGATTAACTGTCACAGCGGTTGGTGGGTGGTGCTGCTGACGGCAACGCTGGCTGTCACCGTCTCGGCTGAAGCCGGAGTCGGCTTGTACTACGCCAGGTTGAAGCAGGTCATAACCTCCAGCACCCTCAAATGGACTACTCTCAACAAAGATGTCATGACCAATTATGTAATCGGAGCTAATTCTGAAAAAGGTAACGAATCAATAATAAAATAAAATATGAGCGTTAATAAGTTGAAGTATTTTTTCGTTTGTTAAAATTAACGATGAAATTAAATAGAGGAAGTGCGAACTTAACATACTTTATTCTTATGCTGATAACGTGTGCTTAATGCACCGTCAATGTTAATCTTATTGTATTTTTAATATAACTATTTAACATATACTATAAATTGTGCACCTTCTTTCATAGGTCCCATATATCTTTGCCGAGCACGCCATGAACGAGACATGATACTGGGACAATTAAAACCTGATTACACTTCCTGTGCTGTTTCTGGAAGTAAAAGCTACAATAATTTCGAAGTACTTGAAAATATTGAAAATGCTTCTTTAATTTATTGGGTCCCATGGCTTAAGTTCAATTCAAAACCAAACGGAGCTGTTGTAGTAGACTCCTCGGTCGATTCAGTATTTATCGCGCGAATGGAGGCTAACAGTGGATACTCACACTACATTGGGAGAATTGCATATGAAAATGCAATAGGACGGTTAATAACATTTGATGACAAAAACAATGAATTGATTGAAAACAGCGGCGAAATCCTCGTTGAAATTGAACCTATCAGTTACAAACTGGAGAATGTTGAATTAGATATAGGCACGGAACATGTTCGACAAAACGACCCAGAAGTGTTTGAAGAGAGAATTCTTAGAAACGATGATGAGGTTGCTGCTACAGTCACAACAGAAATCGAATATGAGTATAATTACACCGTTTCCTGGGGACATGGACATGGCATTGCTATTGGATTAAATACTACTATTGAAATGGCAGACGGCACATCCTTCCCACAAATCCAATGGGCTAATCCTTCCACTGAAAGGAAAACTAAGTTATACAAATTAGAACGATTTTTAGAACCGGGAACAGCATGCAATGTCACTTTTAGAGGTAATCGCACTGACCGAGATGTTCAGTACACCGCTACACTAATTACATTATATAACGGCAAAGATTCTCGGTCAAGACAAATGCGTGGACAACGTATTGAAAATACATTGGAAGTGGAAGCGATATACGGTGAAATATACTTCGTCGGCAATAACAGTCTTGTGCCAACAACAACCACTACTACTACAACTACGACGTCAACTACTACCACAACGCCATTACCTACAGTACCACCAGCGCCTGAAGAAAATGACATTGCCATTCCCATAAAGAAACCAGAATCATCAAACGACTTGTCTATGAGCAACAATATGATTGGCAACGGCGATGAAAATGTAGGCAACTCACCTGTTAAAGAAGACGACATCAATCGCTCGGTCGTTGGCGGCCTCGGCAGCAAGCCTAACGGTGCCAATATTAACAAAATAATGTCTTACACGCTATTCATTTCGATGTGCGCGCTGTTACTTTAACTTCAGAATCTAGTTCTACTTGTAAATAGCAAACAGAATATCATTAAAATCATAGTTGCTTCGTCGTTGTGTATTTAGCAACTAAGCTTGATGCTATTACTTGTTGGCCGAGATGAAACAAACAATATTTCAGCTCGACGTAAGTTTGTAAATAGATTATTTTTTGTTTTCTTAACATTCCTGTTATGTGGTTTCATTCCAGTATGTAAATTGAGGAGTCAAAATTAATCACATGACTGTAAATAGATATTTGTAAATAGTTACGGATATGAAAGTCGCCAGGCGGCAAGACGAGTTATCGTCACACGCAGTGACGGATGTGGCATCTTAGATAGGTATGATAACGAGTGTAGTATCACTGTTACCAGTAACAACAACACCCACTAATATACTATATATTAACAATAAAATTATAAACTAATCAACAAATTATTCCTGAAAAAATAAGGAAATGTAAAGTGTATATCAACGACATGAAGTTACCTATAATATCTACAAAATGTCACGTACAAAATATAATCTCTTTTACTAAATACCTGATTACCTATTCACTTATTTTTATTTCCTAATCATTGCGTGTAACCGCCATTTTCAATAAACGATCCCAATTGCTTTCTTCGATCTATCCCAAAATAAATAAATCAGAATAAAGTTGTTTTTGACACGCTTACAAATCACTTATTTTAATTGGTTCATTCTCGGAATCAGATTGAAGAATGAGATTGGGAGCATTTATTGAAAACGGCTGCAAATTAAAAAAGTAACTTGTGTCAAAAGGGGTATTATCCATAATATGTAATATTTCGTATTTTCCCAATATACGCATTTTAAAACGTTTTTATTATCAGCATTCCAATAATTAATAACCTCAATCAGTTATTTTTTTATACTCTTGCAATACGAGTAGATTTATGTTGTTAATAAATCAATTAAATTATTTTTTATGTACTGAGTTTCGCAGATGACTATCTTGACGTCATCAAAAATAACTTTTTACTATAAGTACCTCCGGTTTTATAGTATTTTGTATTTACTTTTTTATTGTTATTGTTATTTTAAGATACAATAGTATAGAATCCAGAATTATAAGATATTATTACTTTATTAGGTTAAGCGTATGATACATTATTTATTTTGTTTTTATTGTAAATGCAAGCTTGGTACAGGTTTTCTGTAAGTAAATATTGGTACTTCTTCTAATATACCTGTCAAAAAGTGCGTAATGATGACTTTGTATACATGCCAAAGTTAAAGATTAGTATGTACTCACTAAACTGCCGACAGTTACTGTTCAGACCATTAACCTATTAAAACTTTGCCCTCCGGTCGATTGATCTTAATCATGATTCTCGTAAGCTAATAGTAAAACTGAATATCCTTCAATGTCATAAAGGATCTACTTATTAGTATGCTTAGCAGTTAGCAGTATTTCGTCAATATGTAAAGAAAGTGAATGATATTTTTGTATGAATTGAAATCGATGGTAAGTGTTCGCATTAATTGTAAGTTTACTATCTTAGGTGTTTTATTGTTTTTCGAAGTAGTTATTGTGTTTTATATGATTGAAAGAATTTCTATGATATATTTCAAAAGATTTTAGTAATTAGTTTTAAAATAATATTTCGCATGTTGTCTTATTTACGTAAATGAATGTCCCACCTAGACTACCATTATTGAATAAGACTTAAAATATTATAAACAAAAATATATTTATGATTACTGGACACGAGTTTTTGCCTTTCAAACTAATTTTTGTCTTGGATAATATAAATTGATGTTAGGATAGTTTTGAAAAACTAATGTATGTAGCCGCGTACAATGCAATTTATGATTCTGTACCTAACAGTTAATTCAAGGCCTGAATGTTCAACTTTATATATCATAGAGAAAAGCTTGTATTTTTCGATAGCTAGTAAATCTGTTCCGTATTGTATAAGGCCATTAGTGCTGTGTTGATGTGAGCGCACGTTGGCTCTGTCGAATGTCAAGGGTCGACAGGGCGCATGACATCTACTCGTATGAATCTCATGACATTAACATTGTTTTGCGGAGCATAATTGTGATGTCTCATGTAAGTCTTATCTGTTTAAATTCATTAAAGTGTAACTGAATTTTTGGCTTTAATTTATACCTACCGACTATAGATTTAGCCAGTCACTTACACACCTCAGATTATATAAAAATGTATAAGTATAAATATATCAGGAGTATTGTAATAGATTTCCCTTCCTCAATCCCCACTCTCCCTTCATTCATAATATTTAGTAGAACATCTTTAACTCAAAGTGGAAAGTGGTAGTTCATTGGCAGTGGTGATAACTAACTATTGTTTATTGATTTTTCTTTTGCTATAGATAGATTTTTTGGTCCTACACATATAAATTCGTAGAACTCTTATTAGATATTCAAATTGCGAGCAACGCAAATTTGCCTTTCAAACAGATAAATTTATACAACTTTTAAGTAGTTATGCGAGCGGGGAATCACGCTCAATCTTGGCCCCTAGAATTTGATAAAAAAAAAACTCAACACGGGAGTTTGTGTCGTTTCATTGTGATTAGTCGACAGATTAGCATGTGATTCACGCGATGGTGTCTTATCCAATCATAATCATTACAATCAAACGAAACGGAACTTCTTGTCGAGTTTGTACCACATTCCAGGGCCACTGATTGATTTTAAGAAATAACATTGGAGAATATTTATTATTTATGAAGTGATAAAGTTGCTCGTCTGGTGATACGAGCCAAGCCACCCACAAACAGTTATAACATGCATGAAGTTTGAATTAGGTAGGTACACCGTATTACAATGCACTGCGCTTATCTTCCTGAGAAATCAGGTGTTAAGTGTTATAATGCCTTATAAGGACAATGACTACATCTTTAAAACCATGGAACAAAATTACACAGCTTTGGTTGGTGGCATAAACAAAGCGATGATACGTAACCAGATGGATCCTCGAATACCTACAAAAGACCTAGCACCAAGTACATATATAAATTGACATTGACATAATATCACAATTAAAGATAAAAGATATACGACATAAAAGGCAACTACAAAGTGATTAAATGATTAAGGAAATTATTGCAGGATTTTTGTAGTGTTATTAAAAAATAAAGGTCAATCTCAATAAAAGATCCTTGCGTCGGTAAGATTAAAAGACGAGCTTCCTTGTTTATTGTAACAACAATTTTATTATTTTCCTTTAAGTACATATATGATATTACATATATTGCTCATTTTATTTCCCATCCATTAGGAGACAACAGCATCAATGGACGTAAGTGACCTTTAAATAAGCATCGCATTTTTTACGCGGGGACTTCGCTTAAAGTTTCCCCGTATCGACCTGGAAAGCCCAGAGAGGTATGTCAATTTATCAACAAAACTTACAAAGAGTATAGATCCATCAACTAAACACCGCGGAGGCCCTCCTTGATGCATGCGAGACAGTACTGGCATAATATAAGCTGGACACTGATAAAAAACTATACCTCATGTGAGGTTCTTATATCGTTCAAAGCCCGTCACCATAAGAAACCTCATAAGCCCTGTATAACAAAGACGTTATTACTGCAATGATTTGTGGATGTCAAGAACAGCACCGAATTTCTATGTTTACAATACCGTAGTTGAAAATATTGTTTTCTTCGATACTTAAAATGCTTTTTACAATAGGCAATTAGTAAACTTGCGTAAGTACACTCGAACTGTATGAGCTTTGAAATATAATTTTCCATGAATAAAGACTTATTTCAATTTTGCTGATCATTAAGTATGAAATATATAAATGTATAACCGCAAACTATCATTGGAGCCGTCGGGCGTCCCTAAATACATATTTCGTTCGGCTCGTAAAGGTCAAGCGGCCACGTCTAAAGGGAATATGGATTTAATTACACATTTATTCTCAGAACAGATCGATTCTGTGATATTGCGTAGTTTGAACATAGATCGAGCGAAAGCGCTGCATTGAATGCAAATTGGGTTTTAATACCAACATGCACATACATGTCAATTGTTTAGTATAATTAATAGCACCAAGCTAACTGATGAATAAAAAATCGATTACATAAACATTAAATACACAGAAATGCTGTGGGCTCAACCGAAGTGCCAAATACTGTCTACCTTACCATCGCATTCCCTAAAATTGCCGTATTCTCGGGAAATTGTAATTTAGTGTCGAGAATTCTGGGTATTTCAGGAACGACATCTAAGAACAAATACAAACAGATTCATTCATAAAAGTAAACTACATAATTTCCAAGTTGAAACCGAACTTTTGCAAGTGACTTCTGCCTGCAGACAGTTTCTCTTTATATGAATATATTAAATAAAATCGAGAAAAAATTTTCCATCACATTCTAACCACATTTATTTGAATACAATGAAAATAAAATGAATAACAGTAATAATATTTTTCCAGAACAATGAATATTGTTTAATGATAATGTGTTTATAAAAACAAGCCTGTTATTAGCACCCGTAACTAAATTTATTAGTCACGTGTTAATCAGTATAGTGCAGTTGGTTCGTCACTAATACTGAGTAATTACAATTTATTTCCACGAATGGGAACCCAGTAACCACAAGGCTCATCATAATTATTTAATAGTAAATTGTTTAATTCATAAACATCAATGTTTCCCTTTAAAATTACTTTATATTTCCCGAATGATTTCAGCTTATTATAACCTTATAACACCCTTATTAATACATAGTTTTGCAATAAATATCCTATGGTATTTTCTTAAGTTATTCAAATCGTTTTAAAATGCAAACAACATAGCTGCATTGAATCTAAAGGTAATATAATATATCCGTCTACATGTATTAGGTTCTATAAATTACAAATGACAGTTTTTCCGCTAATAAAGTGGAACCTTGAGAAAATCTATATTTTATGCTATAGACACAACTATAATTATTAAAACGTTATGATTTGTCATAAATTATATTGTATGTTTTAGTAAATTACTACTACTTAGTTTTGATTTGAGTTTAATTTTATTAAATACTACCAAGTGATTTCATTTGTGTTTTATAAAAGTTAGTGACACAAATCATATAAATGACATAATTATCATCAGTAATTGTTTTGTGTGAATCAAATTTATCGATGAGATGACGTGTTTTTAGAGATCGGTCTAGAGTTCGTCACTCTAGACGCCTTTTTCGTCTCCTGACACTATTCACTCCTTGCAAAAAATTTGCGACGTTTGCAACTAAGTTTTTCGAACATCAATTATAATAATTGTAATCTCATAACAAACAAAATATAAAAATAAAACGTGAAATGGCAAACTGACGATGTTGTAGCGTATACAAAATGAGTTGCAGTAACAAAATATTATCTATGTTATCCCTTTTTTATTTTCCTACGCGGCATAATGTACGGTTTAAGAGGGTCGCGGCTGAAGTTACCGGTCCACTTCTTGCATCAGCGTTCCTACTAAAATATCGGGTTGGCCCTTTTTGACGCATTAGAATGAGCCATTGACCACCAGGACCCTGCGTTACACGCATTACAAGTCAGTTGGACAACTAGAAAAATGAAATTAGGATGGAATAGGAAAAGTAAATTCAAGCATATATGAGTATTATTATACCCTTGAAATTACTTTTTTCTATTGATAGGAAAGTGTCTTTATAGTAATCTGCGAGAGATGTGGGCCTGTGAGTACGAGACAATTACTTTGGCCCTTACCCAGTTCATGTCCGAGGCTATATTTAGAAAGTAGTAATTGCACAAACGTCTCTAATCAGTAATATTGCTAGGCTATCGAGTTATTGTTCAGAACTATATTATAAACTTGAAATTCTACTAATAATTTTGTATCATTGGAAGACTATATTATCATTAAAAAATTGATTGCCTTGGTAGCGTGGTTGTATTGCGTGCGCGGTGCAACTTCCGCTCTCAGGTCGCGGTTTGAATCCGAGTCCGCCAAAGCGATAATAGGGCTTTGCTCAGTATCAGCCCATAGTCCAGATTAGTTACTAAGTTCTAGAACTTATGCCCGATATGGCGAAAGGACACATGCCGGAGGGTGGTTGCATTAGTTACGCCTCAGCCAACCCCTTCGGAGATGGAAGTGGTGAGTATTTATGTGTGTGCATGTGTTAAAAATTGTTATTCTAAACATGCTTTTGGATATTCTCTTGAGGGAAAACAAGTAAAGCCACAACAATGACGACCTTGGCGGGCTCCACAGGCGTGTGACCTGGATCCGTCTGCGGTGAATGACGTGTGTGTAGCCCGTACATTAATCAAATTAACCGTGACGGTAAAGCCTTGCCGTTATTAATTTATTTTAAAAAATTACTTACATGCACTGTGTTACTCGAGTATGAAGCTTTTCCACCAATTCATTTCATTAGTAAGTAGTAAACCTTTATGAAATATCTGCACGATATTATTCACATTGCTGTTCTTTATTATCAAAACTATACTTAAATAAAACTATCACAGGATCATTTCACCTTTTTTTTATGTGCCAGTATAGGCAGACGAGCTAGCGGCTCGCTTGAAGGGAAACGGCCACCGCAGCTCATGGACTCGGCCGTGCCAGGGACACAGACAAAACGCTGCCTTCAGAGCATTTGCTCGGTTATTTTCATTTTTTTACACACCTAACCTAGTTAATATATTCAAGTATCGTTTTTTGATTATTTAATGTAGGTAGTCCAGTTGCACAAACATAATATTACATCAATTCTTTAAATTCAAGCGAAATTTTAAGTTATGCCAATTCAAAATACATGTTCAACTAGACCTATCATAATATACGTTTTTTCTCCTTCCGAAACGTCATATCTTAGAATTGTATTTATTTATAAACATATAAACATGACTTAGCTATTAAAGATTACGCAAACCTCGTATCAGTATAATAATAAATACATAAAAATCTACATATTATATAAAAATAATATTTTCGTTTGTCTCGCTAAAGGTCAAGAGTAGCTGGACCGATTTGGTTAATTTTGATTTTAAAATATTTGTGGAAGTTCAGGAAAGTTTTAAACGGCGAGAAACATAAATAATAAGTAACGGAAAGTACTAAAAATATTAATTGAATTTTTCAATAGTTATTGTTCCTAGCTTTGAAACTTTGGATGGATTTTGTTTTTTACAATAAAAAACTTGGTTGTCAAATATTTATAGGTGCGTTCAGAAATTTGCCTGTTTTATAGTTGTAATATGAGGTCCGATCTCTGGTCTGTTTTGTTGGAATCCAAAACAGTTCTGTTTCAGAAGTAAAAAAAGTGTAAAAATGTCACTCGTATATCGAAAAAAGAAAATAAATTATTTTCTAGTGGATTATTAAAATATTTTATAGTTATTGTTTTAAAATGCCAACGAGAAGACCAGATGACTTACATCGTCGAAGGCAATCAAATGTGCGACGAGCTACCTAACGTGCAAACCGCACTGACGACCAGCGAGAGACATATAAAGATAACATTAGAATTGGTATTGACAATTATTAATAATAATAAATCAATATATACTAGGTTATACGAAGTTCACCGGGATATCTAGTGTCAAATATAAATTACGAATATCACAATAAAATCCTCACTTCGACTTATCAAAGATTGATCCCTTTAGGTTTTTTCTGAATCTCCGGTCAAATGACTAATAAGATCGTCCTAGATATAAGAAACTGTCATGTTTGCAATACAATTATGGAAAACAAAATGATGTCTCCAGTCATATTTGTATAACATATTGTGCCTTATGGTGAATGCTCTCAACATCACATATCTAAAACCTTTGCATATGTATGGATATTTAACTAAGCCTTTGGGAAGTTTCAATTTAAATGTGCCAACAAATTCGTTATAATGTTAACTGAAATTCATTGTTATTTTGGTATGGCCTTTTGTATTTTGGTCAACGACCTCTATTTATTAATATTAATTATAATATATTTGACATAAATTGTTTCTAATTTTAATTAATGTAATTAATTATTTTAGTAGACAAAAGGCAATAGGTATGTAGCAGACGGCCGCAATTCGCAACCTTCATATTCACTCACATATTAATAAATTAAATTAATATGTCTGGTAACTAAAAGGCACATTATCCAATTATACAAAAATACAAAAGCCTAGTCAAAGTTAAAACAATTGCCTAACAAATAAGCTAATATATGACCTTTCATATGCAATAAAAAAGCGTATAATAATTATTCATTTGCCTTGACATTTAAAACACCCCTCTTAGTATTACGTCGTATTTTCGGACCAAAAGTTCACGAAATTGGCATTTCATAATCGTAGTACATTCTAACTACTACCTGTAGGACTTAAAGGCGTGGAACCATTACGAGACGTCTTGCAGTAGCGTCCATGGAGGCAACGCCTTGAGTTTATGTCGGTGGAGAGGGCTTAGCCCACGCACAATGCCTCATAAAAGAAAACATTTCGCTATGCTATGGTGTAAGAACCGGGACTAAGGTAAACTGAAACGAGATCGTAAAAGCACTGCAAACATTGTTAAACTTTATTGAAGATAGATTACGTGCCCATTTTTGATTATGGATTTATATTTGACCTAAATGTAAACTGTGGGCCTGCCAAACACATGAAATTGTTATGATCATTAATTAAAGTTCACGAACACATGTTTACCAGAGTAGTGAACGTAAACAATAGACATTTGTCAATATTGGTAGGGCTAGTTACACGTAATTAATTATAATAAGTAGTTAGAAACATCTTAGATAAAATATCAAGAATAGATTTTATTTTATTGCCTTCATTAGCATCATTGTAATAGTGCTGAAATTGTTAAAACTCTGATTGTATTTTTCCTTTATTTTCTTTCAAATAATTTACGGAAGACGTCAGATGGCGGGAACGAGCTAGCACAATAAGATGGTGATATAAAAGTTTGTAACAGTTCAACTGAGTAGGAATCGGAATGGGCTCGGGGCACGGGCCAACGTCACATAAATCAAGAGAAAGGGGTTTGCGATTCGGTGCCTGCAACACAATGCATAATTTAAACTGCTTCCTTAGCAAGACCTGTGCCGGGTACAGTCAAAAGTAATCGAGCCTGTAGCCAAGAAAGCTACATTTTTATTTGACATTGGCCGTTGACCCTTTCAGCATGTCGTCGGGATACTGACATAATAATATGAGCTCTAAGGCATTTCTTGCAATAGAACATCTCAAATTCCGACGAAACTCGTTGTCGACGACTGATGAGAAAAAGTTGAATATATGGTGGAAATGTATTTAAAACCCATACATTATAATTACGTTCAAACTATTAAAGACCTGTAGTTCAAACTGCAAATATGGTAACAGTAATCGTATTTACATAAAGATATATTGGATTAGTTTTCTTTATTAATGCGAAACAAAATTTACGTCCTCCCACTGATGAAATATTTAACAATTAAATTACTCTTGGTAAAGTAGATTGCCGGCTCATGTCCCATTTATATAAGTATAATCGTACAAGAGGCGAATAACCGACTGGTGACGTCATGCTTGTTATATATGACCCTAAATAATGTTGTAGATCCTTGGCCTAGTGGCAGAGTACACAAGCTATGTACCGGAAAGCCCTGGGTTGAAATCCTGACATCCTAACAATATGACAGCGCGGATTTTGTCTTTTTAATATTTTCGAGACTAGTTCCACCAAAGCGCAGATGTGGACATCAAGCAGGCGGGCGTTATTAAAAACGAAACCGAAATCTAGCTAAAAACATTAAAACTTTCTTGCGCCAACCCCAATATCTACATTACTCATTAAAATGGGATAAGGGTAGGTACATGAAAAGTTAATACGCCAGAGTAAGATCACACATTTTATATTGTGTACAAAAAAACATACTCCATTAGGAAACGAATGACTAACGAGAATCCTCCAGGACGAGGTACACAGCGGACGAAAATAAACCGATGACGTCACGAAGAAACAATAATTTCTCAGTTGAGTCACCAGTCACAATCTTTAAAATAAGTGTTGTTTATTACTGTGTAGAAAAAACAGGAACACTTAAATAGAAAACCGCGCTTTAAATAGTGTCCCTTTTCACCCGAGGCTGTATACGTTCCCTTTGTAAAGAGATTTCAGCTGAGACATGCTCAAAGGTATAGAGGAGCTTTAATTATTCTCTACAAGCTGGGGAGACGAGGTAAGAAAGGGATCAGAAAGAGACTTCCCCGGGGAGTCCTGTTGCAAAATGTTTGTTTACAAACGACTGCAAAACGTTGGTGCGGACTCGACTTGAATAGATAAGTATAATATTATATTCGTTTTGAAGTTGGGTCTTTTAAATTATTTTACACCTATTTTAGAAACAAGAAACAATAAAAACTATTTACGATAACAAAGATATTTCGTATTAATAAATTACGAAAAGTAAAAAATATTTTGGGCTCGTCCGGGATTTGAACCCGGGACCTCTCGCACCCTAAGCGAAAATCATACCCCTAGACCAACGAGCCGGTTGTAATACTTGTTGAAATTATAGTACAAAATCAAAAAGTAACGATTTTAAAAATATTATTTAAATTATAATGTAGTAATGTACGTTAATTAATATAACTTTAAATTAATACAAATGAAGTTGAACGAATGTATAAAATACATAAAGAGTTCCACTCTATACATTATTTGTGTTTAGCGCCATCTCTTACACAGTAGCCAAATCTACACACATGACAATCGTCAGTGGAACACAGATTTTTTATTTATTATTTTTTTTGTAAATGGATAAAATATTTTTATTTATTTTATGCAAAGAGTTTTTGCTCCTCCGAGAGAGCAACAAACGGCCCAGTAGAAGACCAGCGCTGGCTTAACTGCCAACATATTGCTCAGTTGGAGCCTTTTTCATAAAAAACATACTTTTAAGTGCATTTTGTCTGTTTTGTGTATTTGTTTTTGTAATATGTACTTTGTGTCTGATGCAAATCAATTTTCTAATCTTTATTTCTTCTGCCTCAAAATTAGATAGTAGATACCCCTGTGCTATCGTTCGTATTGTCTTACATAAAACAATTTAAGTCCACCTGCGACGCAGTTGCGGTAATAAATTATCACAAATCTGTTGAGTCGTCTATTTGTAAAGCTCCTCAGCGACTAATGACTGACAAACTAAAGTGGTTTACTGGAGCACTGATTGCTTTGATATAAAAATGAGTTACTAATTAAATAATTTCGAAGTTAATTTGTGAATTAGAAAACAATAATAATGTTAGAATTCATATACAAAAAAGGTCTCGTCTTTGGTAAATTTTGTTAAGATCTCTAAGTTACGCTAACTTCTTTTAAAAACGATAACTATTCATGAATTGCTTATATATTCATTAATACACATGTAGGCATACATATTAATTAGAAAACAGTAGGTACACGCCCAATATAAGGAATAATTATAATAATAGGTAAGCACCCAAGCGTCAAGCGAAATTAAAATAAGAATAAATAAAATATATGCCACCGTTGATCTGTCAGGATTCAGGACCAACATCCACACATTTTCAGTTACGATCCCAGACTTGAAACCAATATTTGCGGATCACTCAGACATTTCTCTCGGTGTGTGGATCGAAACTGTGGCATCAAGCCACGTTCACAGCCGGCAGTCACACACATTTTTGGAAAAATTCATAGCTCCATAATTTTTGATAACTTTACCATGTTTATGAGGAAACGACACATGAAATTAATGAAGTATTTTCTTGCTCATACTACTTATAACATTACTCATGCCATATGAAATACTACGTGACATCACTTCTTATCATACGCAACGCAAATTCGAGAAGCTTTTCACACTTATTTTTAAATTTCATTCTAAATGCTATATTGAAATGAAATTCCTTAGTTCTATATGTATCTGGAACAAGCAGATCGGTTTGTGGGGCAGCAGTGCGTTGAGCATTCGCACTTGGCAGGATATAGTCGACTATTCTAATATAGATCGCACGTCTTATCTGGTAATCGAGTGTCATCCCAAGCCGGTGTCAGTGGGTCGGTACGTGCTCGGCAGGCTTAAGGACACGGCCGCGTGGGCGACGCATTAGTCTGAAGGGGAGGATTTTATAACCTATAGTCTATACGTTTCACTAACCCATTTTACAGAATTTAAAAGGTCACATTTTTTTTATTATACGAATTACATGGCATTGTATTAATACTGATTATATTGCTCAGCAGTGGGGAAGTATATATATTTTGTATATTACGATATGGGTATGAAATGACAATTATAAACGGAGCAAACCTGAAACAAATCGAAAGTCTACTCAATGCGATATCATTAATACTGTGTGGCACAAAAAGAGGGTATTTAATAACTTGTCGTAAGGGGTATGATTCGTAGCTTATTAGAAAGATACAAAAGAAAAAATAATAATCATAAACTATCAGACATGCGTCTCATTTATCTTAAGTGATAACTATTCAAATAAAGATTTTTGTAAATAAGATTATTGACTCTGCTACTTTACGACAGTAGATTAGACCATATTATTATAGTTAAGTATTAAACTATCTTAATACATATAATACAATTACTTAAGTCCGATTTTTTTATAAAACGATACTTTTGTATTTATCATACACTTACTTGTTTACACTAAAAATACTTTTTAGGAACGTACAAGAACCTGGCATATTTTATCATGGTCCATCCGTCATCATTTATATTCACTTATAATATAGCAACAGTCTTTATTATTACTAACAAATAAAATAAATTTGAGGAAAAAAAGCGGGCTCGTCCGGGATTTGAACCCGGGACCTCTCGCACCCAAAGCGAGAATCATACCCCTAGACCAACGAGCCGTGATGGTACTTGTCGAATATTGCTATCGACTGACCTTCAGATAAACACTATGTTACACGTCATACAACACTAACGACCGTGGCAAAGTAAAATATGCCACTTTATAAAATGTAGACGAATATTCATTACACTGTCATTTTATTGGATCATAAAATAATAAGGGAAACATTGCACAGTATTTTTGAAATTTGTACCAAACTGAATTATCTTAATAGGTACTTATTTGACTTCACCATGATAATACTTGTCTTCGTAATATTATGTGAGTCAATATGATAATCAACGGAGCAAATACATTTCATCCGGCTATATAATTTGGTATTTAGATGTTCCGGGCGCGTTCAACATCTATACTCAGCATAAATGACCAGCTTAATAGAAAGGTGATGCCACTTTCTTACTAGAAAACCTAAATAAAAAAACAAAGTTGTACTGTTGGTATTATGGTAATACCCTTATAAGGTCAAAACTGACGATACCTCGATGTGCTTTGCACTGTCCTAACATATTTCATGTATAAGTTTATATACATTTTTGATTTCACATATTTTTATTTATTACTTATCTAAATTAACATTGGTATCAATATCAGGGGACGGTTTTGTAGTTAAATGCAAAGGCATGATGATCTCTCATGATACATACACCAGAAATAAGGAAAAAGAGTAAAACGTGTTGTAGTTTCAGCATCGATAAAATTAACAAAATATAAGTACTATAAATTTTATAATTTCCGAGTCGCGATACACTTCCATCAAGGACAAGACCACCAAGGCTATTGGATGTAGTAAAAAAGTAATTCTACGAATTTATGAAATTACTAAATGGCTGCGATGAGAATTTGCTTTGGGCACATTCCGACAAATATGTTTAAACATCTTGTGCGGGAGTCACTCACGAAACTGCTCCGACTGTGGAGTTAGAGAAGATGTACACTATGTTTTGTCGGTGTATGTGCGAAGCGGACCTCATACTTTTGGTGTCACATAATGTAGATAAACTAAATAGTTTATTGTCGACTAGAGTGTTATTAAAAAAATATTTTTAAGTATTAAATTAAGTGTTCACACTAATGAAAGCAGACATATAAAGCGATATCCTCGTAAAAAGATGAAGATCGTTAAATAAAGATTTGCAAAAATAAATAACTTATGAGATAATCGTTTATAACCAAATTATTTCGAGAGTTACAGCATTTATTTCCATCACGTTGGATATAAGTCTAGATAAGGCATGGATTCCTAACATTTTTTCATACTATTAGAGTTTAGAACATTACTATACGTGTGTCGTCAATGAAATTCATTATATTACTCACGGCATTCAAATTCCAAATAAATAATTGACTAGATAAAGATCGTGACCAGTAAAAGACAATAAGCAAAAACAAATAAGAATATCGATAAATAACAATTATCGCGAACACGATACAGTCACAGCACGAACGTCTTGGCATATTTTGATCATCTGTGTAATTCTTCTAATTTCGCAAAGAATTCATTCCACTTTACCGAGCCTAGTTAACAAGAAACGTTTTGACCACTCGATTGACAATTGGCATTGCGTCACTTTTTTGCGCTAATGCACGCTGTGGGTGCAAGGTGACTCCTGAATCAACAGGGGCAATATATCAATT
Organism: Manduca sexta; assembly: GCF_014839805.1. Taxonomy (NCBI): domain Eukaryota; kingdom Metazoa; phylum Arthropoda; class Insecta; order Lepidoptera; family Sphingidae; genus Manduca; species Manduca sexta. The sequence continues at coordinate 5,284,042 of NC_051137.1, read as the reverse complement.
TCGCGTTTGACGCGTCAAATAAAAATAGAGATGTAATAACAGTGCTCATATATGTCTTGTTGCGACTTCAGACTTGGGATGGATTGTTGAAACTAATGCAACGAATCTGTATTTTAACCGACTGCCGAAGTAGGGTAATTTTCTTATTATTAAGCATTGTGTGATTAATTTTTTTCTTATATAATATGTTATGTTCTCAGATCATGACAAGCCTTTTTATAATTTTTAAAACCCTTCATTTACGCTAAATAATAACTCAGCATTACAGATAGATTAACAGTGACAAATGAAGGCGGGTTTACAAATCATTCATAAATAATATTACATGGTAGCAAAAATATTTACAATATATTTTCCGATACCTTAAAATGGTTAATTCATGAAAATAAAATAAAATACAGCGCCACATAGTTGAATATGGTTGTACTATTATAAATTTACATAAAGACTTGATCTTTTGGTTCGGCTATTGGATAATAGATGGCGCTTTAAAAAAATTATTAGAACCCCCATAATTTAAACTTTTAGCCTTTATTAAATTCTACTCTAATTTTTTACCGTAAAACAAAAACATTTATCTAAGTTAAAATATCTAAGTTCGCCAACTATTGTTTAGTGTTAATTACCATATTACTAAGTGTTACTGTCACTTATTATCGATACTTCGTGTCGTGCAATTTTGGTTTTAATAATTGAAATGTATCTTATCTTTTCGCAATAAATTTATGCAGAGTACTGTAGTACTACGCGGCCCAATATTTAACTGTCGAACAGTGTACTGTTCGACAGTTAAACATTGGGCCGCTTTAGTGATAAACACATTTATTTTCCTTACAATATTCTAATAAAAAGGATTTTCACACCTTTTGCTACTCAACGATAGATGGCGCTATTTTCAATCTAGTCAAATAAGGCACATTATTAAACATTTTTTTTGGTAGTGAGTGCAGTAGATATAATATTTATTTGTATTTTTGTAAAAGTATAAATATATATCTTTTTGAACTAGTACAAGAATAATTTATAACGTATATTTAATCTAACTAAAAAGTAAGACAGATTTTTTCTTTCCTTTTTAAAAGAAGTTAAACATTCCACATGATCCTGTACCTACCATATGAACTTAAAATGAAATTACGACAATATATTTTCATTTAAATATCCACTTACCCATAACTCCGAGTTGTTGTGGTGACAAAGGAGCTGCATCTCCTGCACCCGATCCAATAGAACCAGATGCAAGTGAGAGTCGCTCACTGAATCCCAGTGGACTGCTACGTCCACCACTGCTGGCCACCGAGCCCATTCCTGAAAATGTAATAAATAAACAGTAATCAAATCTAGTCTAGTTCTAAAATACCCCTTGAGGCTTGGAAAATAATGATGTCTTATGTTTATGTGAATGTTAGACATTGAATTAAATCAATTTTTCAGATTCTATAAAGGTATTTTAAATTATTACTTTTCTCCCAATGTTGTGAAAACTTTGCAGCCTTTATGGTCATAAGGGGACAGCATGGAAAATACTTATGTAACATAATGAGAAATTTTTATAGGTCCATATTTCAATTGATTATTTTAAATGATAGAGAATCTTTACATTGTAACATGAGGGTTACTTAAACAATCTTATACTAAATGTTACAGTTTAGTAATAAATATAGTATGCAAGGTCAACAGATCTATAAATATTTTATTGCAATATTCATTATCACACAGGATTTGTCTCATAGTATGTTATATAAAAAAAAAATCTTATCTGTGAATTATCCAAAGGCACACTTATAAGGAATACATCTAGAGTTAAGTCAATCACTTTTAATAAATATAAACATTACAATAAATAAAATATTCAATATGAACAATTTACTACCAGAGCCAATGAAATGAACTCTGATGAATGAAGTATCTCACCACCATTGGGACTCCGCATTCGGGATATTCTTTTGTTTATTGCCCTTTGGATTCTTGGGTTAATGATAGGTTTTGCCCGTTTCCTCGCGAGATACCTCGAAAGCACACCCACCACTACCGCACTTGTTCCAACAACACCTATACTCCATAACACAACCTATAAAAAAATAACAAATTATAATTTAATATTTTCATACACTGAAATTAGCTTACCATAATATACTAATATATAATCTACTAATTTGGGCTTTTGTGTATTATATTATTCACGTACCATAAGGTCAAATTTGTTGTAAGTAGTGAATGGAAATTATAAATAAACCTTTATCACAATTCCATAGAATACTTAAGATACAACATATTTATAAAAGAAAATTACGGTATTATGAATGGGTAAAATAGAAGTTAATAAATCACATTAATAAAATACATAAATTTATCACTGTACGTGATATTATACCAATATCTTGAAAAAATATATAAAATGTAACCTTTTGTGATGTCGTTAATTTAATTTCATTGAAAGATATAGCTCGATGCCAGTGTTTCAGCTTATCTATTAAAGGGCTGGCCTGAATAAGTAGCTGCATATCTCACAGTTAATAATAAATAAACACCCAATGTTTTTATTACTCAATGTTTTTACTTTGATACTGGGTCTTTCTAGGTTATCTGTCAAAACTTGGGCAAATAAAAACACTGAAACTTTAAGTATATAATTAACATTGCTTTAGATAATCTTGCTCACAGAAAACAATAATATGTTAAGCAACAAAACATAGTTTATTCATTGTCGATGTTGGTATCTAATAAGAATATAATTTCCACTAAGTACAGTAAAACTTGAATATTCGCGCTCAAGTCCTAATTCCTTGGCTCCTCTGTCGTAGACTTTTTTTTTTTGGTTTGATTTACTCCTAAGGAGAAGGCAAAGGCTCTCAGCCATACAGCCTCTGTCATAGACTACAGAGTACAGATAACAGAGTGCGGTCGACCTTTTGGCCGGGCGTATACATCCGGAAATGCATTCCGAATTACGAAATGGAAATGCTCCGGATCCCAATATATGTGGCATTACTTCATACATATGCTGAATTTTTCTGTGAGTGAATAAGTGAATTTCTCAGATAAAATTTATTCATGAATAACATTGAACAGCGTTTTTATATGCGTAATCCATTCCGTTTTATTAATTTTATTTTACGCCAATAAGTAGACGTATATTTCACTTTTATAGGATTTATCACATGTAAACGTATATTTTATTAAATTTAATAATAATATCAGCCCTGTATTATATACTTGCCCACTGCCGAGCACGAGCCTCCTCTACTACTGAGAGGGATTAGGCCTTAGTCCACCACGCTGGCCTAGTGCGGATTGGTAGAATTCACACACCTTCGAAATTCCTATAGAGAACTTCTCAGATGTGCAGGTTTCCTCACGATGTTTTCATTCACCGTTATAGCGAACGATAAATTCACAAAGAATACACACATATTTTTTTAAAAAAGGCAAGAGGTGTGTGCCCTTGGGATTTGAACCTGCGGACATTCGTCTTGGCAGTCCGTTCCACACCCAACTAGGCTATCGCCGCTTAGAATTAAATTTACGGCGTTCATATTTCGATTACGTGAAATTTTATTGTATTTATTTATGTTTCTAGTATCATCTTGCTTCCACATTTATTTTCGATTGAAAAGTTATGTCTCTATAATTGTTAATTTGTTTAAAGTTTTCGGCCTATTCCTTGCATTTCTGCTAGTGCTCAGGTTGGCAACTTTATCTTCCACTCTTTTTTGATTGCACTTAATATAAGCTGCAATCCATTCTTATTTTTTTGCATTTATTTCTTTTTATGTCCATGTTTGACTTTTGATTGTAAGTATCCAGCAATCACTGTTTAAAAAACAAAAACAAACACATAAGGGAAAGTCTTGTTTTAGTTGTTGTTTGCTTTTTCTAGTTAGATGTGAGAATATTAGACACCCATACATAATTTATAAAAACATTGTATCCGATTGTTCTGAACAGCCGCTAGCCAGAGCCCATCAAACATAACCATTTCAATACTTTCACAGGTGCCGTTTGTGCAGTAATTAGTGGCGAACTGTTTGTTGCACTTATTAAAACTTACTAAGCGTTGCTTATGGATTTGCCCGCCTAAGAATCCTTTCCTACTAAAAAAATAACCAGTAATTGGAGTGTAAATTATTATCGGAATATGTTAAAGCAAGGACATTGTTTGTCCCTGTGGCAAATTTCAATTCAAATTCGTTTAATGATTATTGTGATTAGGTACTTCATACAAACAATAAAAAATCCAAACATTTTCACGACCATTCGCATTTATATAAGTAAAATGAGAAGTATGATATATTTGTATGTAACACATTAAAAAAGATTTTTATTGAAAATTGTCATGTTTTAAAAAAAATACTTTGAAAATCTGAATTCAGAATTCTCACCATCGCGTCGTCTTTCATAAACATATCGTTTTGTGAAATTAGAAATTAGTCACTTATGGAAAAATTTTGCCTGTGTCAGGCAATGACAATTTGTATGGCGTCCGGAGTGTTTTGTGGATTCTAAATACAGAAATAGAATTTCCAGATGTATAAGGCTCGCCGTATACTCTATAGACTTCGGACCACGAAGTTAGAAAAAAGAATGGAGTGCGCACACAGAATACCTATCTAGACAAACTTCTTTCTAAGTGAATTGAAGCAGTCATTTTTAGAACGCTTAGCTAGAAAGAGAATAATATTTAAAAATTTTATGTCTGCATCGGTAGGTATTTACTTTCCATATATATTATTATAATTGTCTTAGGATGTTTAAGTGTGGTGTGAGGTCTCCAAAATAGTGCTTCTTGTTCTAGTCTCTAGTGCTTGTCATTGTTCTGAGCTCTAGACAGTTACCATAAAACTGTCATTGTCAAATCTGTCATTGTCACAATCACTATTCATTTCAGTCACTCCGTGCAATAAATGGCTTTCAATGTTTTCGATCTTGGATTACAGATGGTTTGCGGATGAATTACATTAATGATAATATGATATGAAAACACAGCAGTTATTAAATAACAGGCCATCAGAAATATGGACGTAATCCATAAATCTCTACGAGATCAGACGTTGCGGAGCACAATTGAAGATCTTCCTGATGAAGTGTTGGAATTCATTTTAGGCTTTTACCCCCATACAAGGACCTGCAAAATTGTATGATCGTTTGCAAAAGATGGTATATTTGTGCTCAAAGTAAGTAGATTATACATAAGTCATTATATTATGATATATTATTTCTTTCTATAAAATATGTTACAAAGAGTACCACATAAGTATATTAATAATATAATATGTATTACATTTTAATATTTTTTCAGACGTTTTACACAACACGTCTGTAAAACTCTTAAAGGCTGTGGGAGAATTTAATATCATTTGGAAAAATGTAGGCCCAACAGATATGGTACCAACCATAACAAAACGATTTTCGCATGCAGCTTGTGTTCTTGAAAATAATATGTATATTTTTGGGGGCTGTACCACCAATTCCACTTCATTCAATGATCTTTGGAGATTTGATCTATCCCTAAGGCAATGGGTGAGACCACTAGCCACAGGTACATATCCAGTTCCCAAAGCTTACACATCAATGGTACATTATAAAGACTGCCTCATAGTGTTTGGAGGTTGGACATATCCCTCACTCTCCCAATATTATCAAAACATGACAATGTTCAATGAAATACATTTTTACTGTGTTAATACAAATAAATGGGTATTAATAAATGCAACTAACTGTCCCCACCTATGGCTGGACATTCTGCATGTGTAAAGGATGATGAAATGGTTGTGTTTGGTGGGCTTGTGATGTCAGCTGTTCAGAACAATCAGATACAATGCTCAAATGATGTGTGGGTGCTAGATATACCCACACTTAACTGGAGAAAGCAAGCAACAACTAAACCAAGGCCTTCCCCTAGATATGCTCAATCCCTTATTCAATTGGACTCTGAAAGACTAATGCTTTTGGGAGGAGTGCAAACTCTGCATAATCGTTTTGTGTATAGTGATTGTTGGATACTTACAATGAAAGGTCCAACATGGACATGGAAAGAATTAGCTGTGAAAAAATAAAGAATGGGCTTCAGCTAATATTTGGTGCAATCCAGCATGTAGAGTGGGAGATAAAGTTGTCAGCCTAAGCAGAAGCAGAAATGCGTGGAATGGGGCTAAACCTTTGGTTACATCAGCAGTCCGTTTGTCTGCTATGAATAGGGCTGAAGGCCCACCTGTGTCAGTTAGAGTAGAGCAAAGTCTGCAGAGACCCTAGATAGAGACCAAAATATCAATGGCAGACGAGGTGTTTTACCAAGGCGTTCTCATCCTCCTAGACAGGGCCAAAACACTCCAAATCAAGAACCAGTAGCTGGACCTAGTAATGAAGACAGATCTCACAATTCAGTAGCTTGTAAAGAAAATAATTCAGATAATAAAAATCACCAAGCTGGACCAAGTAGTGAATCACGCAATACAGGCAATAATTTAGAGTTTGCTACTAAAGATCTGGCCTTGAAGAGAAACAAAAATAAAGTATGTATTGACTCTTTATTTTACTTTTCATACTTTGTGAATTGTAGTTTGCACCATTAATGTAACAATAAAAAAAATAATGCCAGGAATATGAACAAATTATGAATTTTCAAATAAGTTTCCAAAATTATAACATATAAGTCTAACCAAAACCATTCAACATTGCATGGGTGTAAGTGTAATGCATGTTATAGCAAATAGTATTATCAGGAGTTTTGTTGTAACTTATTAAATATAGTTGTTTTATTGCTTGTTTTAATGCTCAAATTGTCACTTTAATACCATATTACCTTATTTGATTTATTAAAAAAAGTAATTGTACAAAAGGTACTGAATAGGCCAACATACACTATGAACAAACCATACCTAATGGTTAAAACACAATGAAAAGATAGGTTGTCTATTTTTTTAATTCTGTAGACATACTATAACTATGTGTATTATGTACCACAAAGAAAAGTGAGAAAAGAAAGGGGATAATGTGATTTATATTTGTATTTAATTTTCAGAACAAGGGAATGAAAATAGTACGACAATTGCAAGAAGCTAATAAATACAGAATGGCGGCGTTTGCTTGCGATTCATCTATTCACAATTCCCCACCTGAAAATGATCTCATTAATCAGAGGCAAATTGCCCACTTAGAGAATAGAAGAGAACAACTTCCGCCACCAGATAACCCTCAACAAAGGCAGCCAGCAGTGAAGAAGATTAAAAGGAATACATTGAGTATGCATGTTTTGGATATTTCTACTGTAGTAAATGGGAATTCCCTGAACTATGTGTCTTGGTTATGCCCCCGCTTGGGAGAAATGACTGGAGCTCCGGAAGAATTAGTTATGTACTCATTAGTGAAAGGGAATGGAGAATTGATTATGTTTGGAGGTGTCCACAATGATGTTAGTATTTTTAATTACTCTGAACACCAAAATATGTACTCCAATTCGTTACATTTCATTACGCCTCCCAGAGATATAATATAAAGTTTATACATTTTATTTGTTATTCTGATTTTAAAATACTTTACATGATTTTCTCACATCAGAGCCACATATTTGTTTGCAATGAAATTATGCAAGTAACAAATGTTTGTTTTCTTTATTGTAAATGCACTAACGAAGTATCTGTTATGTAATCTATGTTATACTTGCTTGTATTTATTTGAAACATAATATTAGTAATAATGAAACAAAAAGTGTTCTGTGATTTCTGTTGTAAATATTAATAGCTTGTGTATAATATATCTAAGCTTTGAATTAAAAGGTTGATTTATTACTGAAACATGTAATTTTCTTCAAATACATTATTAATCTTCTTTCATCAGCCCTCCGAACACTGCAGCTGGAATATCTTTTTTTTGCACAGGTTCATCTTCTCCCTCATCTTCACTGTTGCCTGATTCCTCATCAATGTCAATTTCATCAGGATTGACCACTTTGTCTGAGCTTTCTTTGAGACCCTGTGTTTCCCCTCTAACAAACATAATATTTCCTTTGCTTTGAACAGCCATTTCTGCAGCCTTCGCTTCCAACATTCTCATTCCATCTTTCATGCCTGGAGCAAGATCTGAAATAGTACCAGCTGCTTGTGCAGCTGAACTTAACATTTGTGCAGACATCATATTAACCTGAGTATTATATGTGGCTTGCACACTTCTTTTAATTCTAAGCATTTCTCTCATTGTATCTTCATTCCCATGTCTAACTTCAAATTCTTTCCAGGTATTCCAAAACTCTGCTGTAATCCTTGGATCACACATTTGACTACAGTGGCCATATATTGCTCTGGCCGGTCTATTTCACCTAAACGTGTTTCCATTTCTGAGAAGCGTATACACATTTCTCTTGCTTTGTCATCAGGAAGAGTTTCAATTGCTTTTTCATAGATTTGACGAGTTTTAGGTACTCCATAGATTTCTGCAGCCTTTTTAATGTAGATGTTGAACATTTCGAACATTTGTTCTGGAAGGACTGCAGTGGTGGTACGCTCATATACTGACATGGCATGTCTAGCTAACCCATGCTCCTCTTCTAATTTTGCATAGAGCAAAAATATCGATTTTGCAAATTCAGGAGGACATTTTTCAAGACATTGTTCAAACAAGTCTCTAGCTCTCTCAAGCTTTGTGCCACCATATCTCTTTAAAAATTTTGTTAAATATGTATTCCAAATATCATACACATTAGGCCATTTAAACAATGCTATACCTTTTTCATAAGCTCTGAAAGCTTCTTCAAAGTAGTTGTGTTCTTCCAAAAATAGACCATAGTTTATAATTATTTGTGGTGTGGCAATTTTTAAGTCAATTATGTGATCATAAACAGCTTTGCAAGATTTGTAAGTACCAAAACTTTCTTCCAAATCTGCATACATGGACCATACTTTTAATGATTTGTATAATCTCATTTGTACTGTTTCAGAATCATCATGATAAGCAACCTTTCTACTAGGAAGTACAGTTGCTCGAGTCATAAGTTTAAGTGCCTGTTCATAATTTTCATGTCTAATTTCCATTTCAGCCCATTCGCACCATACTGATGCTAAATCATCAACTTTTGCATAGTTTACCTGTGTTGCCTTTTCAAAAATTAATCTTGCATCTTCAATCTGTTCATTATTTTCATAGAATTTTGCAAATCCAACCCACAATGTGTACAATTTACCCACAGCCAATTTTGGGTCTACAGTTTGTACAGCTTCTGTATAAGTATCAATAATTTCATGTGGTTTACCTTCATATAACTTTACTCTTTTATGCCATTCTGCAACATTATGCGGATTCTGTCTGAGCAGAACTGAATTAAGTAATAGCAACCTCCTCTCCATAAGATATTCAAATCTGGCTAGGCGTAATTCCAAGTCAATATCATCATCTTCAGTTGGATTAGGTTTTTTTGCAATTTCTTCCATTTTTTTACTAAGACTAAGTTCTTCAAACTGTGCATATGCATCAAACACTTGGGTAAAATCTCTAACAGTTGTTACTGTTTGAATAGCTTCTTCATAAATGTCTCTGGCTCTTTCAAAAAGACCACTTCTTACATAATAATCTGCCAAAGAGTTCCATAGGTGTCCCAATTGATCGGTGTACCTTCTAAGTCCACCTCTGATAATAGCATCTACATTAAGAGAATGTATTTGATCAGGATTTTTAGATATAAGTTCACAAAGCTCATTCCAAAGCTGATGATTAGATTTTCCATGTTTAGATTGGAAGTTTTCATTATTGACTATCTGTGCTAATTTAAGAGCAGCTTCATCAAGCTTGCCAATGGATATTAAGTAGTCAATATATTCTTCAGTGTCTTCTGGGCATAACTTAAGATATCTACGAAAAACTCTAACTGCTGTTTCAGGGATATTATGTTTCTTTAGGAAACTCAAATAGAGTGGCCATATTCTGTGATGTTGTGTTATTGGCAATGCTCTCAAAGCACAGTCAAATGCTTTCCTTGTAGCTGTTATTTTACATTGATCTGTTAAAAAGGTACAGTAATCCATCCATATCCTGGGCATTTTGTGCATAAAGACTAGAGAGCGCTCAAAGCAATTGTTAACATCTTCATAACAGGAATCAGTTATACAGCGTCCACGAATTTGACTCCTCCTCAATTTTAAATAATTGTACCACAATTTAAATGAACCTGGCAGTTCTTTAAGAGCTCTTTCATATACCATATTAATTTCATGTTTTGGTGCTGCTTTTTTGTGCTCTATGTATCTGAGCCAATGTTTGACAGAGAAAGGATTCCGTAATATTTCCTCTTCATAGGGAAGATCTTCTTCACTCTGAAATAAAATACAATTAATTATTAATATGTATTGAATAAACAAGAATATCTTATGTTTAATGTATTTAAAAATCTTAAAATATGTTTTTCAAAGCCACAAATGTTAATAAATTAGGTTAGATAAACATAATTATTGACAAGGATATTAAATATATATGTATCTGAGCAAATATATCCGAGCTTACATTAAATATTTCATATAATGATATAGTTTATCAATTTATTACTTACGAAAAATATATCAATTTCTTTGCCGTCTAGTAAAGGCATTTTAGCGAATACAGTCAACTGCAATGTATGTACACTAAAATGATTAAAAATATCCAAGAACCTTGTGCTTGGACTTTGGTGTTTTGTTATGTCTAAAAGTAAGAATATTAACTAAAAAAATACATCTATTTTTACTTTGTAGGATAAAACCACAACACACAACAAGAGTAGTTATGGACATGGACACCAACTTTCACGAATTTCGGAACTGGCATGTGTCAACTGTCAAATCAAAGTCTAATATCTAAGAAACTTGATAAATATAGGGATTTTGAGAAAATTCACCCCAAAAGAAATATAAGTACACGATAATCAACTATTTTCACATTACAAGAGTATAAGTGATACAGTGTGTTTCCCCAAATTTCCCCCTTTGGTGTTAAAATCTTCATCGATCATAGGTTGTGGTAATAGTTTTTGCAATACTATCGATACCATCGATACTATTGTACGTATTAACGATAATATCGATATCATAATCGCTGTTATGAATAATATTGCACATGGAGGGCTATCGATACTATCGGCAGTATTGACATAGGCGATACAATTAATAGTACAATCGATTTCCTGAATAGTTTTCGTAGTCAACCATCGATAATCAAACTAACGATGGTTCTGCAACACTAGTATGCTATATTCTTGTGACCAGGGGGTGGACACTTAGAACATTTTGTGTAATGATGAATGATTATATATCTTAATGCCGTTACATAGAGTTTAGTTTTGGTTGACAAAAGGACGTCTCATCGTAACATCTTGTACCAACATAATAATCCAAAAAATTAAAGCATGTTGGCTACCATGATAGTTGATAATTTGCCGCCATTATTGACGGTAGATTTGTCATTGTTGAAGTTTATTTGCAAAAAAATTGTATAATTGCGATTATGTTCAATAATAAGTTAAGTTTTATGTCGAATATGTTGAGTTAAGCCAGCTTTTCCGTTTCGTGTATATTTCTTCTTGAAGGAATTTGTGCAGTGTGTGTTACGAGATAGTGATTCTTATTATTCCGAGATATTGACTCTAATTCTGTTTGCATTTGTGTAGTTTATTTATTTTGTGTGCGAGAATGGGGAAAAGAATTAATGTGTATAAAAATGTGAGGTTTGTGGCATACAAAAGAACCCAAAGTCAAACATATTTATGGCTAAGTATCCACTTGATCCACACCGGTAACAGAAAATTTATATTATGATTTAAAACATTACATAAAAGTGATGTATATTTAATTCAAATTTACAAACTCAGGTAGTCGTTGAAGAGAATACTCTAGATTATGGAGTTTCAATTCTATGCTTAGTAACCTAATCAAAAGGCACGTGCGAAATCTATGAATTTGCCCTTGCAATAATTGTATCATAGTAATTGTTGATTAGACGGAAAAAGATCATATCTGTAAGGTATCGAATTTGACAATTTCCATATAAAATTGGAAATAAATAACGGAAAACTGGAGTGTTATGAATATCTAAGTAGGAGACCTAAACATTATACAATTTATACATAAGAAATTCACGTGATAATATTGTGTACTTTCTAATTAAATAAAGGGAATTATTAAAAATTGTGGACGTTTTATTTTTAATATTCTAAATTCAATCATAATTTATACCAGTGTAAGATTTATGGTCAGCAATTTTTATCGATATAAAGCTGTCGATATAAAATTATCGATAATGTCGATTAAATTAGGAACGTCCCTAGAAACGAGCAGATTTATAGTAAGTTGGCAGCCTTGCGTGTCATTTTTTCTGCGTAATATTGGTACAAAATATAACTCTACTGGGCTCACGTATGTGTGCCTAACTAACTGTAACTGTAACTTTACCTGACAACTTTGATCTCTGGTTAGCCAACTTTACTGCTAGATTATACTAACTGTGAATGGACTACAGTCATAAAATAAATAAAAAATGACTTACTTTTGGATAAAGCGTCAGAATAAAAACTAAAAAAATCATACTTAGTTTATTTTGGCCTTGTAGGTTAATTTACTTTGGCTTCTGTACATAATATGCACAGAAGAAAAAAGAACGTTTTTGAACGAATTGTGAATCCTAGTTTATGGTAGACTTTGCCTTTTACTTTTGAAAAAGATAAACAAAAATGGCGATATGAATAGCGCCGGTGGGAATGTGATTTTTTAATTGTTTTCACTTGAATGTAAAACAAATGTTTTTCATTTATAATGTCAAAGCAAGGTAAAAGAAAAATCACTGTCGAGCTACCGAAATCAAAAGATTTAGCCAACAGACCTAGTGTATTTGACCGCCTCGGCACTAAGAAATCTTCTAGTGTTAAAAACAACTGAACATTGTAGACAGTGGGCTCAACACGGCAGTTGTGCTTATGGCAAAAGCTGCAAGTTTGCCGCTACCCATACATTGATCAGCCCGTCAAAGCAACGCGCAACTAACAAAGAAAGCGAGCAAAAACGCATAATCAAAGACGATGGCAAGAACAGATTACACTCGACTGTAGTCGTGCGGTCGGGTCGCAGTCCCGACGGTGAGATTGACAACTGGGATCAAAATGACTTAGAGTATGCAGACACGGACGTACTCGAAAAACGCAGACAACAACTACAACGGGAATTAGAGCTGCAGATGAAAATGGATTCAAGTAAAGACATACGCAAAGATAAAAAGAAAGCTGTGTCCAGTACGTCGTCATCGAGAAGTTCCAGCTCATCAAGTGTTTCATCGTCGTCTTCGGATGGTAGCTCTTCTTCTTCGTCTTCTGGAAGGTCAGTTCACACATTGGTTGATCCATTTTATGTAATGATTTTAATATAATATGTGCAATATCTTGCTAGTTAACTATTGTGATCATTCTTCTAAAATTTAAATCACTCTTTTAACTCAATAAAATTACTTTCTATATCACCATAATAAAGGTGATATAACCATATTTGACAAGAATGTTTTGAAAAAGGAAGCTATACCTTGCCACCATTCTATTCTTTATTGTAATTTTCTACATTGTATAAGCTACAGATAAAAAATGCCTGGAAATCAATAGCAACTTGCAATGACATATAATTGACAGAAATTTGTTAAGTGGGTGGTTGCAAGAGAACATATGTTAAAAGAGTTTATAAATTTTTAGGATTAGATTAACTTTTTTTTGCCACATTGTAGCCTGGGTCAATTCTGAACTATGAATTTAATTTATTATGTATACATACTCTAGATCTATAAAATAAATTATTGCTTAATTTAACAGTTGTAAAATACTTAATATTCTAGGGAAGCTAGACGGAAAGGTAAGAAAGGTAAACTGAAAAGAAATTCGAGTTCTTCATCCGATGGTGAAGTGCCTTCTAAAAAGAAATTTACAAAAAGTGATGCATTGAAAAGAGAAAAAAGTGAAGCAAGGAAAGGTAATGTAAAGAAAGATGATAGACTCATTAAGAAACATGATAGTGCCAAAAAGAAATCAGTTTCTAAAACACCCATTGGAAAGAAATCACTTTCTCCAGGTAAAAAATCTGGTGGTACACCACCTATAACATCAAAGAGTTTGGCAAAAACTACATCGAAGCACAGTAAATCCCCACAAAGAAGAGAAAGAAATCGAAGTGCTTCACCTCATTCAGTTAGAGAAAGGGACAAAGACAGGGACCGTAATAAAGATAAAGAGCGAGATAAAGAAAAGAAAAGGACAGAGAAAAAGAAAGAAACCGAGCCAGAAGCCGAACACCACGGAAAGGTAGATCTAGATCCCCTCGGCAACATATTAAAGATCCAAGGAAAAAAGAAAGTTCAGAAAGAAGTAGACCAGTATCTCCAAAAAAGCAAGCAAGACGAGATGGCAGCTCAGACAGGCATCGTAAAAGATCTACTAGCCGAGATAGGGATAGAGGTCGTGATCATAAAGATAGGTCTATAGAAAGAAGAAAAGATAAGCATGACGACAAGGATAGACATGAAAGAAAAAGATAGGGGTCGGGGACAGAAAAGATATTAAACGAGATGATAGTAAGAGAAGGGGTCGAGATCGTGGCCTGGGTGGTAGAAGTGGTTCCGATAAAGGCTTAGAGAAACCAAACAAACCTATGGAGCGTCTTCTTCCTAGGCCAGAAGAAAGACTTGCAGCCCTAGCAGCAATATCAAATAGGGCACTAGAAACAGATAAGAATTCATCTACTTCTAAAGACAGGCAAGATACACATTCTGAAAGAGGTACTCGTAAACAAGATCGTATTGAAAGAGACCGATCTAGTAAAAGAGATAGAATGGAGAGCATTGATAGAGAGCAAGGAGACTATGAAATGGGAATGGATCGTCAGTATGATAATGACCACAGTATTGATCATTATGACAGAGTAGATGATCGGTATGATGGGGTACCACGGGATGATGAGAGATCACCAGGCTATGGAGTACAGGGAAGAGAAAGACATTATGAGGCAGGTTATGACATGCCAGGGCCATCAAGAGGTTACCCTGATGATGATGACAGGATGTATGGTGAACATGTGGGTGATCATCGAGGTGTAGATATGGGTAATGTAACTTTTAATAAATTTCTTTATTTGGCAATAATTATATATTTTTTATAATGTAATCTATTTATTTTAAAGGCTATGATGATCGTCGTCCACACAGAGATCACTCTTGGGAGGGCCGCTCAGGATCGATAGACCGTGAACGAGCATACATGCATCGTAAGGAATGGGAGAATGAAGAATATAGATCTGCTGGCGAATGGGGTCGAGAACGACATTGGTCTATGCATGAGTCACAGGTGACGTTTATTATTTTGGAAAACTTGTAATCATATTTAGATTTATCATAAATATATTTAT
This sequence comes from Manduca sexta, assembly GCF_014839805.1. NCBI lineage: Eukaryota > Metazoa > Arthropoda > Insecta > Lepidoptera > Sphingidae > Manduca > Manduca sexta. The sequence goes on along the minus strand of NC_051137.1, from coordinate 5,268,653 downwards.
TATTATAATTAGCAATATCGTGATATATTTTAACTTTTACTTCTGATTTATGTTGCTAGATGAGTTTGTACTACAAATCTTTTTATGTGAACCAGCCAGTTGATTACAATATAAGAAACTATAGAACTCCTTGCCTAATCCTCTCCCACATATTCCTGGGCTGTCCTTATCCTCACCTTGGTATGTTTGTTTTAAAATGATATGTTAAACATGTTATAGCTCCAACAGCATTAATATTGTTAATATTTTTAGATGAATGAATGGGGTGATAAAGATCCCGAAATAGATGCTTGGCATCACAGAGGGCATGGCAACCCACATCGTGGTCGAATGCATGGTGAGTGAAAAAAACGCAAATATTTCTCTCATTTAAAAATTAAAAACAGGCAATTAAAACTAACAAAATATATCAATGTAAGAATTTATAATTTTAAGTTGTAGACACAGTATATATTGTATGTATTTAATGAGTATATTCTAATACATGTCAACAGATGACTATGGCAGAGGTGTGAGAATGGACATGAGCAGAGGTGACGGCAAAAGGCGCGGCAGAAACGAATTAGAACCTAGTGCCAAGGAAACACCGCCTCCAGTGCAGGCAGCTTCCATACCAAGTCGTCAAGATATTGATATTGACGATAAACCTATACCTGATGATCTCAGTGAAATAAGTGACGATCCCGATGATATCCTTAACAGAGAAGACGTGAGTACTGCAAATCCGTGTTGTTATGTAATGTTATGAATAAGTTAATTCGTAAATTTTCACAACAGCATTAAGCAAATTTGTGATTAGTGTATGTGATTTATTTTTATGAACTTTAGAAGAAAACGTCGCCCATGCAGTCTTCGTATTGCAACCGCCTCGTATCGCGAGCTATGTTTTGCAGTACGCGTATTTCTTTAAGTTGTCTTAATTTGCGATAAATTCCACGCGCACTTTTTCGCAGTGTAGGCACTAGCCTAGCATTAGCCTACACTGCTAATATTACCATTTTTTTATTTATTATACAATTAAATAAATATTTTATTTGTAGTAAAAATAGGGCGTAACCATAGATGATGGTGATGTTTCAGATGGCTGACCAGAATGCGGATGATGACAGTCAGAGTGCATTACCTGCTGATGAAGGTGCATCCAAGCCAGATGGGTCTGAGAAGGAATCCACCCAGGTATTGATGAATAATATTTTTAATCTATCACAAGTTAAATTTTAATAATATATTTTATAGATATTTAAATTAAAGAGATATTACCGATTAGTCTACTAATTAATAGGCATATACTAATTTATCAATTGGTTAATCTAGAAATGGTGTCAATTTTAATTCAAATTTTATTTATACCATTCTTAAGGATACTAGTGGTGCAGGCGAGGAAAAGGAGTCGCAAGATGTTAAAGATGACGAAGATGTTACTAATTTAGATTTTGAAGAAATATCTGATGGTGAGCTTGAAGAAGAACGCACAAGAGGTATTTTTTTCTAACAATAATAATATCATAAATCAATGCCGCTTTGTTGTGAAGTTACAGGGGACCTTATTATATTTTTTTATTGTTTTGATTGACGAGATGACCTCGCCGTTAGCTTGATGGTAAGCGATAGGATCGTCCATAAACAGCAAAAACACCATTCAACACCTTGAATTACAAAGTTTTGTTTGGTATTCATCCATCCTGAGACATGAGATGTTAAGTCTTATTACATCCAGTAGTTACACTGGCTACAATGTACTAACTGGTACACAACAGAGACCTACGAGTAGTAAATGTAAATGCAGTATGCACAATTTTTAAAAATGTATAGATCTAAACTTGAGGGCTAACTTGATGGTTAAGTTGAACGTGAAGACGTTTAAAAAGATGGTAATAATGAAGCAATTGTTAAAAAAAAGATACCCCTTAAGATTATTTTTTTCTGTCTAGAAATGCATTAAACTATTTTAGATTAAGTCGTTTTGTATTATCACTTTTTAGCTGGATTGGGTGATGCTTTGGGAGTTGATTGGGCTAGTTTGGTAGCCGATGTCCGTCGTCGAGAGCAAACAACATCGTCTGGTGGCGCTCGAGATCGCTGGAGACCTGAAAGAGTTCTGGCACGCCTCGGTCTCTCTATACATATGGCTGGCAAAGATATAGTTGAAAGTATTATGCATAAAAATGCAGAATCTCTTTATGAGGAAACTAAATCCCAGGAAAAAAACTCTGATGATGCTGAACAAAATAATACAGCTGACCAAAATGGTAGCCATGAGGACGAAACTATTAAGGCTAAAATTAATGTGTCACAAGATGTGGACATATTGCATCCAGTTGCTTCTATCCAGGTACATATTTTAAAAGCATTATTGACTTTTAGCTATCTGGCCATAATCTATTAGTACATGAATAATATATTTTTTCTTTTTAGGTTGCCATGCAAAAACGGAAACGTCAAAGAGCTGTCCTATTTGGGTCTGGTTGTGAAATTACTCGGGGCCTGAGTGCTAGACGCGATCTTTAAATTATGCAATTTCAAAGAACTATTACAAAATTATTGAAGTGTAATATAATAATAGGAATTTTAATGCAGTGTTGGTTACAAAGTGTTGCTAGTTTGAAACTCAATTTTACTGTGAAATGTTGCAGAATATTATCGCATTGTAAGAATAAAAGTGAACACCTTGTGCTGTGGTTTGCTGTATTCATGAAACATTTATGTTGAAGTGTTGCTGTCTGGAAATCATACATGGAGTATGAGTTGGTTGATTAGATTGAGACTTGAGAATTATAAACACAGACTTTATTTGAAGTTTTGTTATTCATCATTTATAAGTTTTAATTGTTTTCCAAAATGTATACATAGTTTTTTTTTCTCTTTAATAAAACGATTTTTTTACAATAATATTTGGTTTCCTTATATCTTAATTTTTAGTTCAGTAAAAATGACACATCTGTTTCAGCTTGAAACTGTTCTTTGCATCCTCCCCTGAAACAAAAGTAAAATTTTCAAGCTGTTTTTGTGTAAATTTTGATAAATCATGGACTCGAGAATGTCATACACCTGTGCCATAGTGAATTTTAAGTGCTAATAAGGTAGGTTATTAATGTTGGTACAAAGTCTATTTCTGCATCTACGAACCATACTTATGTTCAAATTTAGCAATTTTGACGCTGTATGCGCATTTAATGGAGGCCAGTCAGTAAATTAACATTTTTTTGTTGTCATGGGGAAAAAAAATAATTTTAATTATTCTTTTTCAAAAAAATAATTTTAATTATTCAAACTAACCGAAACACTGCAGTGGCCGTATTTGTCCTATTAGGGGTGGTGTCGGGTTCCTTAGGTGAGATGTGCCTTGATATGAAACAAAATTTTTTCTGCGCGGTTTTGCGTAGGGGCGAGTCGATATTTGTGTCTGCGTCAAATCACTATCTGTACCATCCTAACTTTTTGCACACTTTCGCGGAATCCCATAATTTATAAGAGGTAAGTTTAAGACATTGATCAGTTTACACAGACATGGGTTTGAGACACCTCTATGGTTATTAATTGCTACTTATAATAAGCAGTCGAATTTTCTTAACTCCTATTAGATTTTAGATTGTCATGTGGGGCAAGTTTGAGGCAACTTATCCATGCATTTCATTTATACTCAAAATTTACAATAGTTTAATAAAATGGTACTCTTACTTTATGGTTGTGAGCGATTAAGGCAGTGCTAAGTGTCTTAAAACTTATATATAATGAGTGTGGGCCTTGGATTGAGGCAGCTTTGTCCATAAATAAGTGTCTCAAAGGAATGCTGACTGGCCTAGCTTTTAACCTAAATGGATTAACAGATGAAATTATTTGTAATTCCATGCTGTTTTTGCATTTACTTTAATTCTGGAACATTGTGAGTTTATGGTGTGGTCCAAAAATGTTTAGTTTTAATAAGTGGGTTAATTTCAGTAATTTTTTTCAAGTTCTGGTATGTATGCTAGGGGATTGCACTTTCATAGTAGTATAAACATGTTTTAATACCCCTTGCCCATCACATAATCACATATTTATGGCTATATTTGTCTTACTTTTTAAATAAAACTGCTCCAGCAACACCCTTCAACATTAAACTTGCTCCATCCACTTGTAACATAGCTCCTTCTCGTAGTCCCAGAACAGGAGCAGCATGTTCCATTTCCATGTATTCATTTATTCTTTGGTCTCTTGTCTCACCTTTGTGCTTTTCATTTTCAACTTTATCTATATAGTGTGGGTTTATATTGAATGGAACAATGCCAATGGCATCAAATGTTGGTGGATAAATAATTGGCATGTCATTTGTTGTATGAATACTCTTTGTAGCAACATTTGTGCCTGCACTGCTTCCTATGTATGCCAAGCTTCCCTCATCAACTTTTTTTCTAATAATGCTTACCAGCCCCTTTTCGTACAGTCTACTCAAAAGCAAAAAAGTGTTTCCTCCTCCCACGAAAATTGCTTTGGCAGAGTTAACAGCATTTGCAGCATCAGGATATGTATGCAGGCCAGTTACCGTAAACCCCAAGGGTCTATTACTTCTTTTATTTTTGCTGTATAGCCATTAAAATCATTTTGGGCATATGGTACAAAAATGAGTTCAGACACATTGTTTCTGAAAAAATAAATAAAGTGTACAAGTGGTTAAGAATAAATTACTTACTATATAAAGAGTAGGTACTTACTTTTTCAGAAAATTACATATCTCCTGTTTAGCAAATTCAAGTAAAGTGTATCCGTGACAATTGGACGAAGATAGAAGCAAGGCTTGACGACACGTCGACATGGTGATGCACAATTTCTTTTACAACTGATAGATACTTGTTTATATGGGAATAGTTACCTACTGGATAAAAAAATGCGGTTTGTGCAATCTTGATATAAATACCTACCGATAAAGTGGCTGATAATATGTCTTCTAAGCTTATAGTAATAAATTTTAGTGAGTACTTATCATGTTTATTGCTTAGTTACACCAATTCACTGGTGTGCCTAATTAAAAAAATAGAGTATTTAAAAATTTTAATTGATTATTTTTTTAGTAGGCACTTTTCTTTATTATAATGTAAAAAAAGTATCAGGATTGCGGACCAAAGTTTATTTACCATTTTTTGTTTTCTACTGCATAATATGGAAATCTGATTAATCTGAAGTCAGAATAGTCAATTATTTTTTTAAAATTATCTTACGACTCTGGACATTGGTCCTTTAAGCGTTGTCAATTTCATAGGCTTAGGTGCGTAGTCTTATTAGGATGATCATTCACAGAATTCTAATTTCTCCAAGCATTTGCTTTTAATACTAACTAAAAGTTAAATATTGCTACTCAGCGGGATTTTCAAATCTGACGAAAATGTTACGTTATGTTACGGCCACGCCTCTTCATAGATCTCGTTGACGTTTGTGGATGTAGATATTGTAGACTGTAATGTAAGGGCGTAGGCGGTTGGCATAATAATGTATGCAATAAATAATAATACCTAATGGATAAATGTGTATGTATTTGAAGTGCAAGTCGTAAATAATATTACAAGTATTTTCAAATTATTTATTTTACTTAGATAAATATAATTTGATGACATAGGCATGTAACATTTCTTTTTACGCTTATGACACAATTTAACAAATTATCAATATAATGTTCACAATTTGTATAATCGGTGTCTATGCAAACTGCGTCGTCTGATTGAAAAATAAAGAAGGCACAGAGGTGCGGATGGCGAAGGTGTTTCCAACATAGTCAAAGATTTTACAGTTATCTAGATTAGCTTTTGTCGGCATTGCCAGTATCATCTTCAAGATAGTGTTGTTGAAGGCGAGAATAAATAGCTTTTAAATTAAAGTAAGAATAAATAGTTCAGACGCAGACGACGCAGTTTGTAAATAAATAAAATAGTACTAATAGCGATTACATATATTATACCTTACAAAAAACAATAAATTGCGTTTACTAATAACCCGATTTCCTATTTATCAAGTATAAAGAACTTTTCTTCTTGAGGTTTATCACAGCCGGGGCCAAGGTATCGGTGTCTGAGTTCCAAATCCGGTGGCGCAGATATGTCACCTTGGAGAATGTGATACGCTTGTTCTATACAATTCTCTATCTCAGATTTCAGCTCCTGTAAATAAATATCATATCATAAAGGAAATATATTAATGATTACTACACTTAAACGGTAATCACGCCTTCTTTGCTTGGCAATGGTACAGTAAAGCCTGCCAGTACAGCCTTGTTCAAGAAATATTTTTTTCATCTTTTACACGGGGTTCCGCCTGCGTGAAATAAAAATTCATCCGAGAGCTCAAAACTATCTACACCAACTTCATCGAAATTGGTTCAGTGTTTCAGCTGTGAAAGCGTAACAATCCGACAGGCTATGAATTAGGGTCGGTTTTTTTAAAGTGTCATAAATTTAAGTAAAGTTTATTACGTCTTTTCTTACCTAAATTCACGAAAAAGGTTGATATTTTACTTCCTGTTCCAATAATAAGCATGAGCAACTATTTCCTATCAAATCTATTTAGGCCAGATAAGTTAGATGCTACCTCGTAAAGATCTGGATAGCGCCTGGCGCGTTCTGCTAGTGCAGCGTGCAGATGGTAGAGAACGAGGCCGCGGAGGTGCGCGTCGCCCACGCCCAGGGCTGCCAGCACGCGCAACGTGCCGCGGCACAGGTTCTCTTTCAGCGACAGCCGGGACTCCGACAGCTCTGTCATACATATTGCTTTTAGAATTGTGACTGTTGACATTTTTAGATATTCGAGAAATGACGAGGTATATACGTAATCGGAAATGCTACTATAAAAATAAATAAATAAATCGTACGAGAGAACATTAAGGAATTTTTTAACCTAATTTGGATACTTCTTATCTCGGAGTTTGGATTAAACTCACTTCAGGCAATAGTGTTTCGGTATTAATTGAGATAGAAACATGTTGCCGACTGTACCAAGTAGGTACTACAATTCTTTTTGCTACGAGTACATACTTAGTAGGTAAGTGTTACTTATTTGTGACAATCTTGCACTGCAGAATATAGGTACATACATAGAATTTAGATATAGTAAGCTGTGGTAATAGTATTAGTTACGAGGTAGCGCATGGGATTAAGAATATTTAAAAAAAAAAACGGATACCGGCAGACAATCAAAACTCTTTGTCGTGGAAAGTTAATAGTCAGGATTGTTAGGTCGCATTACGCTCTACGCGCATCCATATTTTTTTAATTTTCCATGTATCATCCTCCCCCATTGACTTCTGAGCCAAGGTTCGTAACCCGTTAGTGGATTGCCCTCAGAATGATCGCTTAATTTTCAAGGGTGCCTAAAGCGCTCACCCAAAAGTCCGGTGTGTTAGTATAAGCAGGATTACAAAAGTAGGGTCAGGTAAAAAAAACTGACGTAGTTACTTAGGGACATTAGGCAACAATCCCAGGGCACGGTCAAGACGCTGCCTATGTCTAGGGAGAAAACGGGGGTGTCTGTCTATGTCAATATACGTATAACAGGCGTGTTAATATCATCTTGGGCATATGCATTACGTTCAACGAGATTCTTCAAACATTCACCTTATCTTTAAAAAAAAAAATTAATTATGGAAGTTTGTACAATTAAACTGGTAAATTGATTAACAATTGAAGTAAGGTAAGTTAATGAGTTACTTGTTAAAAAGCAAAGATTTTACTAAAGTATACCCTTTAGAAACTGGGATGGGTTATGTTAAAACTTCGTTGCCAATTAGAACTTGTAGATAAACTGGTAAAAAACTTCGTTCGGACGAAAGTAACTTTTTTTCGTCTTTTTTTTGTATATAGTTAAAACGATGAGTACACAAAATCAATAACAAATTTAACATAACGTACTCATATCATCTAGGTATAGGTACTTATGTACATAGATCGTTTCCTCGCCAACAAGGCGCACTTTACTACGAAACGCGACAAATTTGTATTTTAAGGAAATTGTTTTAGTGGGTGGACTGATTTCCGTTTGAAAACTTGGCTCGTGAAATCATAGAAATAGTTGGCAGTATCGGAAATGTAGCCCTTTACCGATAGCCAAATAACGGCGCGAAGCCAACTCGAACACACACGAATGATAAGCGGCACAAAAGGCGCCTAGTTACATCACACTTAATGATACAATCGAACCGTCAATAATTAAATGATTTGTGTCACACTTCACTTATTTTGTTCACAATGCCGTGTCAATGCCAACGTTCCATACAAATATTATTGGCTCGCCGCTGGTGTGCACATCCGCATGGTTAATAGGTACGTAATGCTAGTTATGAATGGAGTGTACTAACGGCTGAGGTAAACCGATCCACCTCGTGATTACATGTGGCCGTGGGTTCCTCGCTGCGGCACCCATGTCAATTGGCGGTCAATCGTACAACTGCCTCTCGAGATATAATCGTCTCCGATTTTATTCACTTGTTGCGCAGTACTCGTCGCACGGGACACGCTCCTCTGAACTACGTTGCAATACTAACTACACATAACACAATTTAAACGAGCCTTTAAAATTATTTTACGTTTCTATCTGCAGGAGCCATGCGTTCGCGACGGCGTAAAAACAAACAAAGGAATCCACTTATTAGAATTTTGACCTTTATGAATTTTATTACGCTTTTGTTTACTTAATGCCAGTGAATGTAAAATATTTTTGTTTTACTTTTCGTGGTTACGTACGTGGTTTGCTCTTTGTGTTTTACATTTTGTATTTCGTATAATTTACATTTTAGTGTTACTTATCACGACGCGACGCGACGCCATGACAACATAATTGGCAAAATAGATACGCCTGAGTATACCGGGACAGAGGGAACACGGGGACAAAACTGAACATAAAACTGAAATATAACGTTACTATTTCTATTCATCAAGCTAGCTATTCGAAAAAAGAAATATTTAGACAATTGATCCGTCATAACCGGCAAAAACATAACACTATATGTATACAAATACTTTAGTTTGGTTACTGCATCCAGATCTATATAAATACGTCTGTACACTTGGAGAGTAGACACTGAAGGACACTACACCTATCATAGATGTTTTAACATATCAAAGGGAAAAGCATAATACTTAAAATCGCGTCGCCGCGTGTTCAAAACCAGACTTCTGTGATTCAAAAATGCCAGACAAGGAGGGTTCCAGGGCATCGAACCTCTGTGAATACGAAGTTTTATAGCGACTATGCGTGGGGTTAGGACAAACTAATTGATTAAGTGACTTTTATAATCACTTGATTTTCCCTGCAGTTCCGCTTAGGTTTAAGTCCTTTCCTTTTATATAAGTCACACTATCCATATTCCCATCATAGGCTACAATATACCTACTAAATATAAAAGTTGTTGAAGGTGTTGAAATGATTGCTAAACAATTTGCATCAATTGCTAATTGGATTTCCAGGAATATTGAGACACAGTCCTGGATCAACATGTAAGCAACTTTTTACTGTGGAAAATTCCACGACGGAATTTATATTCTGGGAAAGATCTGCACGCCGCGCGAGTGGTGCCGCGAGAAGAAACTAGAAGTAGTTATCGATAGGTTTTAGATATAATCTTTCCAAAAATACATCCTAATTCCTAAAAGCTTGCAGTTTTGAGAAGACTAACACGGCTTTTACTTGGGTTGGCGTGAATAAAAACTGGTCGTAAATGTAGTACCATCTTTGGATAAACGGGATGTAAAATATAAAACAGTCAACATGGAAGTGCCTTGTATTTTAATATGTATTTAAAGTTGCATTTTTCGTTGTACCTACTTATATTATGTACTACCTGTGTTTATATATTGTTGTGGAGGAGCGCTATCACGTTCCACTTGTTCACCGACCGTATCGTATTTATACCAAAAACGCAACACTATATGCGTCATCGTTAATTATGAATTAACCAAATTCCTGAACATAAGGCAAGATTTTTATTAAAAAAGGCATTGTACTCGTATATTTCAATAAGTAGGTACACTTCGACGACGAAGGTGAAATCCCGTATCACTCTTTAAAGTGTTATGGGTACACTACACCACACATGTACAAAAGCTACTGTTTTTAAAATGAAAAAAATATTGTTTAAAGTTTCCTTAATAGGAAGGTTCCTCATCATAACATCCTTCATCTTTATAAATGAATACACTTAAAAGTAATTAATAAGGTCTAAAATTTTAAAAGTTACTTTATTTTTCTCTTTAAACGTTTGTTCTGTAAAGCTGACATTATTGAGTTGGCTATTGATGTTATTTGTTGGTAACGAAATTATTTTAATAACACGTATGAATATGTATTGCTAACAAATTTCGTACTCCTGTAGTAAGTCACTAATCAATGTTAGAAAATCCTAAGTAAATTTGTTCATTTTGTATTAGAAATCTGGATGCAGTCGTTGAGCTACCTATAAATTTTATACTAACGTTAATTTTGGATGCGATGATTGTTATTGAATTAAACCTTGACATAGTAAAAACCGCATTATGTCCTAGAAAATCAATACGCTCAAGTTGGTTTGAAGTAAACTACGATATTTGTAATATTAAGTTTATAGACCGACCGTGAGTCTGGAAAGAGATAATATTTAAAAGCCAAAGTAAATTCATAACTGATCAGTGAAATTTATATTGTATAATATGTTCAAAAGTAAAAATATAAATGAATATAGTATACACATAGTACTTATGAATACAAGGTAACAAGCCAACAAGTTATTAGAGACGACATAAAAACTTGCACAGTAATAATGTTTTGGCAATATACATCGAAAACGTGCGTTAGTGAAGCATTGTTCAAATTGTTTGTGTTACGTTTACCTACATCATAACAGCTGATGCGAAACAAGGAATAACACATATTTTTAGAAATAAAGTCGGTGATTTCGTTTACAAACTACCAAAATAACAAAAAGTGTTCTAAAATCTGAACATTGAAGTGATTCCAAAGGTTCAGCGGATGAGGTTTTTTTTTATATAAAAGAGTGAAAAGTCGAACAATTTGCTTGCTCGGTAGTACTTATGTGACACAAGTACCTATAACAAGTAACGACAACAATGTTGCACTGCACTTGTGACAAGGGTGACCCTTAGGTCATAATGACCAATGGGTACCGTTGGACCCATTTGACATTTTAAACATTGGCTAAGCACAATGTCCTTCAAACCGGAACACAAAAACTTGCACAGTAATAATGTAATAGTAAACTTATGGGACGCCATAAGTTATAAAAAGTATATTGCTGCTGTTATTGAAATATTATGAATACGTTTTCATTTATACAAAATGGCGTAAATTTTGTTGAGATTACGCATTAGAAGCTTGTAGTGCGGTCTAATTTTGTCTCGACTCTGTTTAACTTTCTTTACATTAACGGGTATGATGTATTAACTATTTTTACTTTGTAGTATAGGTTTTTCCATTACGGCTTAGTAAACGATATAAACGAAGCAAGCGGTATTAACAAGCAATATGTTTTACGTTAATCCATCGACGCCAGCTGTGCAGACAAAGTATATTTATTAAATACCATTAAGTTTTAATCCATCTGCAAACCCCAGCTTTACGGCTAATCTAAACCTTAGGTCAACAAAAATTTGATTGGAGTAGGGTACGAATTTTGCTAATCTTTCTAGTACCAAGGATTCTAAACGAAATTGGTCATCCAAATCGATAGTTCCTACCAGACTTCCTAGCACGCTGTGGATAGTACTAATTTGTTCAGAAGAGACGTTTGCATGACACATATCACATTTCCAGTCGGTTGTGGGATTTGTAGGTTGGATCGGTAAGAGAACTCCAACACAGTCCTTGCGCAATAAACACTTCACTGCCGATAAATTGGTGCCCCTTTCAGTATTATCTTGGCATCTTGAACAGGTACACCAAAATCGTTTAGTTTTGTAAAGCTGAACACGTCTTGCAGGTGTACACCACAAGAGGCCAGTATAGCATGTCAAAATCTCTTCTCCAGCTGCGATATCTTTAGTTGCATAAACAGCCATTTCATAATCTGTCCTGAAAATATTTCTTGTATTTGGTACACAACAATGATTTAAAAATGCTGATAGAGGATAAAATCCGCGTAGTGGTATTTTTTTGTTATCGACACTATTGGCTATTCTAAATGAATTTACTTTTAAAAGTTCTTCTATCATATGGATAAATGTAATTTGATCGGGTGGTATTATATTTTTGAAATTTTCTAGAGACTTTATTTGATTTTGAATATTTTTAGTTTTATCCTTCTGATATATTTTTAGTATACTTTTTTTATTTTCACTTAAAATCAGAAAATGTAAATATATTAAAATGTTGGATATGTCAAGATTATTTTGCGGATTTGATTTAATTTTCCAATTGTCAATGACAAAATTACACAATTTCACATGATCAGGAGAGAATTTACATTCTTCGGAGCATATGTTTATTTGACACTTTTCACAAGGATAGCACGAATCACTTGATATATAGCAAACTGAGCAAAATACACCGGTGCAATCGGCACGCGGTCCGACTACTAGAGGTTTATTGGCGAAGATCAAAGAACCTTGCTTAATAGGTCGACACGCGAATAATCCTCTTCCGCCTAGTTTTGATTTTTTGATTTCTATATTACATTCAGCTTCGCTTGTATAATATTGGTAAGGGATTAGATTTTCCTCGTTGGTCGATTGTGCCATTTCGCGAATTCGATATAGTGGAACTGCGCTTGATGGCATGCGAGGTCCACCAGCGTACACCGTCTAACTGACGCTGCCAATCCAGCCGGCATTCATATGTATGACCCGTTGTGAAAATAGCCACTGGAAATAATAAATCGCATCTGTTTCATGGAGGCAACTAGATGTCGAATCTGACGTAATGTGTCTGTTTCGCAATTTGTGCTCAGTTTAAAACTGCACTTTGCGCACTCAATTTTGTATGATGTCGGTAATTTCACTCTAAAACTAATCGTGTGCGTAATATAGCAAAGTTAATTTGCTAAATTCAAACAATATTTTAAGCAATTCCATTTTTTTTATTATATTCTTACACGATTGTGTAGTTGTGAGTTTTATGTTCTAATTTTTTAGGTTCAACGATTCCTTTCAATGCCATTATAAGGAAGAAAGTGGTTAATATTTCACAGATGATACAAAAAAATATTAAAATACGCTTCATTTGTTGCATTACGTGCTTTGACGATTGCAATTGAAAAAATTAACGCGTTAAACCACAAATATATTAAACGACAACGTGGACAAATTGTGCATATATTATGTCCTATTTATAGGCGTAAAGATCGACACGTGGTTTAGGTTAAATTTGTCTAGACCATGACTGTAATACGCTGAATATTAGGATGTTTACAAATCAGCTTACCGGCATCGGTTAAAATATGCTGCTGTAGTTTCAGGTTATTTATACAACCTACATACTTGCGGTAAGAAACAAAACGAGTCGTTAAAGTTATTTATAATTTAAATCCGTAAACACGGAAAATAAAATAGAACAGGATACGGTAATAGTGGTGACGTAGAATAAAAGATATATTAAGTCTACTAATATTATAATAATTTAAAATTGTGGGAACAATATGTTTGTATATTTATATTAATGTATAAATCACTGGCTGTATAGAATAGGACTCATTTTGAATTAATTCGGTTTTTCTTCCATAAAAGAGCACCGTGGGCATTTTCTAAGAAATGACTTTTAGTTGGCAAAAGCTGTTGTAACTTGATATTAGATATAAAAAATAGCAATAAACAAACTTACAAAAGTAAAATTTACGTTTGAAATAAATGTTACACTATACTAACTATATAACTGTGTGTAACATATTTAACTAAATTCATGTTCAAACTCTTCTTTAATTATGCCCAAAAGTTGAATGGAAAATTATTATAGACTAGCTTTTACTCGCGGCTCCGCCCGCGTTATGAAGTTTTTCAGGCTAAAGTTTTCCATTATAAAAGTAGTAGTTTCCCGGGAGCCTATGTTCTTCCCAGGGTTTCAAACTGTCTCCATACTAAATTTCATCTTAATACGTTGGGTAGTTTTTGAGTTTAAGACGTTCAGGCAGACGGATGCAGCGGGGGACTTTGTTTTATAAGATATTTTTTTTGAACTTTTTAAGAGGAACAATCCCGTCATACATCATTGTTGCATAACTTTAACCGTTTACGCAGCGCACGCAACGGAAGCTCTCAAAACTAATAAATTGTCCCCGTATTTGCAACATGTTTCATTACTGCTTCGCTCCTATTGGTCATAGCGTGATGATATACAGCCTATAGCACCCCACAAATAAAGGGTCATCCAACACAAAACGAATTTTTCAGTTCAAACTGGTAGTTCCTGAGATAAGCCATTACTGCTCCGCTCCTATTGGGTATAGCGTGATGATATATAGCCTATAGCAATCCACGAATAAAGGGCTATCTAACGCAAAAAGAATTTTTCAGTTTGGACCGGTAGTTCCTGAGATTAGCTATTACTGCTCCGCTCCTATTGGGTATAGCGTGATGATATATAGCCTATAACAATCCACGAACAAAGGGCTATCCAACGCAAAAAGAATTTTTCAGTTAGGACCGGTAGTTCCTGAGATTAGCCATTACTGCTCCGCTCCTATTGGTTATAGCGTGATAATATATAGCCTATAGCACTCCACGAACAAAGGGCTATCCAACGCAAAAATAATTTTTCGGTTTGGACCGGTAGTTCCTGAGATTAGCCATTACTGCTCCGCTCCTATTGGTTATAGCGTGATGATATATAGCCTATAGCACTCCACGAACAAAGGGCTATCCAACGCAAAAAGAATTTTTCAGTTTGGACCGGTAGTTCCTGAGATTAGCCATTACTGCTCCGCTCCTATTGGTTATAGCGTGATGATATATAGCCTATAGCACTCCACGAACAAAGGGCTATCCAACGCAAAAAGAATTTTTCAGTTTGGACTGGTAGTTCCTGAGATTAGCGCGTTCAAACAAACAAACAAACAAACAAACAAACAAACAAACAAACAAACAAACAAACAAACTCTTCAGCTTTATATAATAGTATAGATATAGATAATACTTATGAGAATCGAAATTCTATATTTAAATTTTCCTTTAAAGTACATAGAATTTTATTACAGAAAATTCGAAACTTGAATTCAAAATGGCATCATGGCATCGAACAATTTTGACACGGACTGAGTTGCAGGAAAAGCTTGTTATAATTATCAATGAGTGTCATCAGCAGGGGCCTTATTCTCTATCCCGCACGTTATTTTAACAGTGCGTAACAAGCACGTCACACAACGCGTCATGTTTAGGACTATAGAAATTTGGCTTACAGAATACCATTCCACGCACATTTCTCGAAGATAACATGACACGGCCGCGTTACGCGTTTACACTATCATACAGAATAAGGGCCCAGGTGTTAATTGGTTCATAATGTTCGTGCGCATGAATAATCTCACATCCATTAACATTAGCACATTTATCTGGACAGTACTGGAGCCAATCCTGAACACATCTTGTAGCATCGGATATGCTATGATATACTTATCGGATTAAGTTTATATACCTATGTACACAATGTTATCTTTTAGAAGTTAAAGGTAATAACTATCAGTTACATTTTATTAACTGACTGGGCCGACATCCAACAGATTAAACCTACAATATAATAGAGCACTAAGAAAAAAAAACTGTTTTTTTTCTACACGGAATTAAATCTTGTCATGTATACGTTATATATATAGCTCGTGAGTATTGCAATTTTTTGGCATCTATTTGGTAATTGAAAACGTTGTGACGACTTTTTTGCATAGTCCGCGTTTTTTATCTAGGTTACCTATTAATACGGTTCAAAGGAACGGCTTGTAGAACAAAAGAAGACAAGCCATACGTAATCATATGTGAGTGTTATTTTCCCAGTTATCTTTAGACGACCTATTACATAAAGATTTACATCCGACCGTACATCAGTCTGTTTACAACTTATTGATTTCAAGAAACCTCAAGGATTTTTTTTTATATATACAGTTACATAAAAACTCTGCATACAATTGAGATAAGGATAAGATCTGTCGCACTTTACACGACCTGTAAATCGATAATGATTTTGACATTTTATTATGATGAGTCAGATACCGATCAAAATAACAACAGAGGCACGTTAGTTTATAATATTATGTGTACTCCTTTAAGGCGTAAATAAAGAAATTATGTACGGCGCAAATATTATTGTTGCAGGTTTACGTAATTTTCTCATTGCTCTTAATGCACTTCAGGGACGTGACAAATAAAAACATGACATAAGTGATAAAGGTACAATACAGATGGAAGAAAATGGCTGATTTAATTTTTTACATTTCTGTGCTGGTATATACAAGGACATGAATCATAATTAGACGGCTATATAACTTTTCAACATTACAGGGTTTGCATGCTATCTTACCATGCCAACGAAATCCTTCAGCATCTCCAAACTCCCATATCAATCGACACTGCAGATCAATAACTATTTGATTCGTCTTGGGAATATATTTTGTGACACGATAAAGTAGAAAATTCTCCAATTCCTCAACATTCTCAAAGTTCAATGTCCCCATCAAACTTCCTAGAGCACCTTGTATTGCACAAATGTTGTTGCTGGGAATTCGTAGACTGCACTCTAAACAACGCCAAGGTGTTGATGGCTTTAATGGTTCTATTGGAAGTAGACACCCGGAACATTCACTCGAGAAACACTTTAGAGCCGCTAATAGAGTACCGCGTTCCGTTGGATCAGCGCATCTTTCACACTTACACCAAAAATGTTTTGTCTTATATAGATGGGTTCGACGTGCCGGAGTTCCCCA
The DNA here is from genome assembly GCF_014839805.1 of Manduca sexta. Lineage (NCBI taxonomy): Eukaryota > Metazoa > Arthropoda > Insecta > Lepidoptera > Sphingidae > Manduca > Manduca sexta. The sequence continues at coordinate 5,251,804 of NC_051137.1, read as the reverse complement.
CAGTACTCCAGAATAACAAGTAAATATTTCTGCTCCTTTTGGTATAGGTTTTACTGCTTTCACTGTCATTTGATATTCGTTGTTGTAGCTGTACCTAGTGTTAGAGATGCAGTTGTGGTTCAATAATCCTGACACAGGATATAAACCTCGCAAACTCATTTCCTTTTTACCGTATAAAGATGCTATTTGGAACGCATTTGTGTCTAACACGCAGCACGCTAATGTCATCAACTGCTCTTCATCCTCTGGTATATCGAAAAATTGTTTCAGATCTTTTATTTCAGTTCCGTGTTGTGGCGAAGTATGTGCTTGAAGGGAAGCCATAAATTGTTTTTGATTTTCACTCAATAACAATACTCTAATCGCCGTCAGCGCTCGTGATAATAACTTATCATCGACATCCTCAATGGGTACTTTAGTCCCCCAGCGCGAAATAATAGCACAGTCATCTGAATGTACACCAGAGTCTTGACATTGTCCGGAACATAAAAGTAACGCACACTTAGAACATTTGAAAAACTCGTCGCTATCCAACTTGCAGCAAACTGTGCAGCCTTGTTGTAATATAGTTCCAGCACGTGGTCCGTATATAAGTGGATGATCAACGAAAAGCACCTCTCCAGCAGCTATATTCTCGGTGGTGATAAGTCCTCGTCCCCCAACTGAAGATTCTCCGACAATCCATTTGCAAGAGTGCTGTACGTCGTCGTAGTAGCTATAGAGTCCGAGGTGTTCCTTCACCATTAACGACAATTGTTCCGCCGACAACATCCTGCCGTGACTCGGACGCTGCCCGTACTGCACTGTGAGTTCAATGCGAATACAAATCAGCGAGTTTGATAACAGCTAAGCGGTGATCGGCTCTGTTTTAACATAGCCAAAAACGTGCGTAATCTTTTCCGTAATTAACTGTGCGGGATCGACGTGCGCCGGCGGTGCGAGTTGAATACGTACCTAACGTATTCTTCACTAGTCAGTAGTCACGGGCGATGCCAAACCAATAAGTATAGATCATAAGGCACATAATAAATTACATGGTGTCTTTAGATCTGCGATTGGTCAGCGATTACATTTTTGCTTTGACTGCCAAGAGTGAGGAAGACGAACCTGTGACATCTGGGAAAATTCAAACACCTGTAATTTAAATATAGGCCGAGTAGACATGACTATTTTTAAATCGATGTGAAGAGTAATATATTAGCTGCTGTACTGCCGTAGGTTAAACTTACTGATATAGTTCACTATATACATCTTAGAGAAATATCTATTTGAATTTTATCAGTCTCATTGTTATTAAACTGTTATTGAAATTCAATTAGATTATGTAGTTAATGGAACGTAAACAATTTACATAACTAATTTTAATATTGTCGCGGACTCAAAACGGAAGTTTGAGAAATTATTTAGTTCCTGACTGAATATCCCGTAGAGAATTCAAATACTAATTAATACATAGATGATTGACCATAATCGATCTATTTATGAAATATGATAATTTAATTTTATGTACATTTATAAAAACATGTTACAATATTATAATTAGCAAGTACAATGAGTATTCACAGTAATATAAAACGTAGATTTTCCTTGTTGTATTGAACACAAATAAGTACTTAAATGGTATTAAAACCATTAAAGTTATAAGTAGGTAGATAATATTGTGAGCATAATATTATTGCAAACATTTGCTGAACAGTCGATAAGCATCAGCATAGAGAAGTTTGATCGATTCAGATGACGAGAGTTGCGATTGAGTTCATGAGATTATATAAATTTCTCGATACTGTATTATGAATAAATATTTTGTTTTCACGTTCAAGTAACATATTTGTAAAACCTTTTTGGACACGACATTTGTCGTGTCCAAAAAAGTTCTTTCAACAATAAGTTATTTAACTTATTGTTGAAAGAACGTAAGTTAAAGATGTGCTTTAAGTAAAGAGGACTAAATATTTGTTAAGCGTAGCATGTTTTGCGTTCGTTCACGCCCTCGATAACGTGCACAAAGTGTCGTCAGGAGTGTAACGCGATCCACTCCTTTGTTCCAGCTAGTCCCTCAGTTGGTTCGTCAACCTGACCAGTCCCTGTGACCACTTGTCCAACGTGGACGTTTGTGGAAGTAAAAAGTCTAAATGCGCAATCAACATCTCGAATTTCTCAAAAAGCTGTCTATTGGTGCGTAACACCCTGTACGCGAAGGGAGTGAGGCTCACCAGCAATGCTCGATTATCATGAAGACGAGTGTCCGTGGTATTATTTCGACAGTTCCTACAAAACATTGTTGGGCGCTTGTCTCTTTCTTTTTGGTCAGTTTTATTTTTTATAGTAAAAAGTGTTCTTGTGAATATATTAAGCAGTGTCAATTAAACGGAAGATTGTAACAGTTTGCTATGATAATGGTTTGATGTAAAGTGATTTAAGTGAATGTAAAAATGTTCCACAAAACTTAGAGATATAAAAAATTACACCGTCGTTTGCAGGTGTGTTTGGGGTGCTGCTCAATGGATGGCTTTTTGCCACTTTTATCCACAGTCACCTACTAGAATTCAAGAGTCATATATTGGTACTTAATCTATGCACGGCGTCACTTGGCAGAAATTTGCTTGGATTTCCTTTTGCTGGATCATCAGCAGTAGCACGACGGTATGTGTAATGATGACCGATGCTTTAATTTCCGTAATAATTTGGTAGCTATGCGATTTAATTACTCATTTGTTGTTTTAGATGGCTATTTGGTCCTGCATGCTGCCAAATGTTTGCCTTTTTCAATCAATTCTTTGGTGTCTTTCAAATGACTGCACTTTTCGTAATCGTTTTGGAGAGATATTTGCTAGCTAGATATTTTAGAAGAGGTATGTATTTACCGAAATTATTTTCATGAACGTAATATCCTACGTACATGAATGTAATTGAATGAATAACATTCCAGAAAAGTCCCTGTACCTTCGACTATACTGGTCCCTTGTTGGAATAAGTTGGATAAACTCTGTGATATTCGCAACACCACCGCTTTTTGGATATGGATTGTACTCTTGTGATACAACCGGGACATCCTGCACTTTCCTTTGGCCATCGCAACTTTCTGGAGCTAAACATTTAGGATTTACAGTGCCTTACATACTCATATGTGGAGTGATACCTGTAATTGCAATGTAAGAAATAGTATATAATATTTATACAAATGTATTAATTATATTTCTTTCACGACTAATCGATTGTGCTTTTGTAGGTTCTCCTATATGGGAAAAGCGGTTCGATTGGAAAAAATATTTTATAAAGGTGAAGAACAAAAAGAACAGAAGAGCTTAACACAGGTATATGTTCTTAAAGATTAGCGCAAACACATATTAAAACAATTTACATTTCTTATTTAATTAACAACCGAATTGTAAGTACAACAAGGTAATTTTGTGTTAGTATCAAGTTCTAGATTTTTGGCTTATCACACATAAGATCAAAACATATACTATTTGCGATAATATATTTTGGTCTATTTGGAAGTTAAATCTGTCTTGTCTAGTTTCAAAACTGACTGGCTCGCTGTGTTACGGAGAGCGACAAATAAAATTAAATATTTTACCATTTATCAAATCCATTATCCTACTCAATACTTATTAAACTGATTATTTTACAATATAACTTTGCTTTCGTTTGTATAGAGCGTCCATGCAGTGTGCATCGCGACTTTAGCTTTGTGGATTCCAGCTGCCATTCAAGCGGGGTGGCAGTGGGTGCCTTTACTTGCATACGGATATAGACCTCATGTGCCAGCTGCGCTTGCTTTGATCGCCTCTATAGCCTCCGAGGTAATGCATTGATTGATACATCAATACAATTACTTATAAGTTTAAAATGTTTCATATCGTATGCCAGAATTGCTGTTACATTCCGTACAAATATTGAGATTATTGAAGCTAAAATCTCTTCCTTTCAATACTCATTTATCTTCTGCAAAAGTTAGCAATATACTCACGATGCATTTGGTAATATGTGGTTGTGTTTACATATTTTTTTATCTTGTTTCAGGCGGCGACCAGCGTTCCTGTGCTATGTTACCTTGCTGGAGACGAGAGACTACGGGCTGCATTATTAGGACGCATGCGCAAGCAGTACGCTTTGCTGCACCCAGAACGTGCGAAGAGATACAATCGTATTTAATCTTTATTCTTCGAAGAAAACGGATACAACGTAAAAATGTTCTGCGATGAAGGAAAAAGACTTTTCGGTGGCTTTTGCTTGAGTTTTGTGTAAAGTTTATTAAGTTTCGACTGTAATCAACGATATTATAAAATTCTAAAATGTATAATAAACATATTTTGTTCTATAAGTTATTTTAATATGGTTGATACCCCCGCGAGTAATGAGTTTCATAATCACGTATATATATCAAGATTTAATTACAGTGACTTTTATTTTGTTCTAAATAATGTTTTATACATCGAACATACTAATGAAATAAATAATTCAATATAATATGAAAGAATAATATTGCGTAGGGCATTAGAAAGAGATCGCCACAAAATGATTGACGTTATTCGATAGGAATTGTTTTAAAATGGTAATAAAATTACTGATTTGGTATAATAAACAGATATATCGTATTATAAGATATAAATCACGCCAAATGTAAAATAAAAAAGGCAATACAAATTTCTTCTTGTTTTCATTCGGTAATTATGATATAATAAGATACGTTATATAATATAAGAATTTCCGCACTCCGCTTCAATAATCATTTTATTGGCAAGTTCACGGAAAGCCAACGACATCTAAAATCTTTGACGTCGATGCTGTTATCATGAGTGAAAACTTGTACATTAGACACATTTTAAGTTTACTTTTTTTTAACGCATTCTATATTTCACAACCGTATTTACTAACCTTTGAAATAAGTAACAAATTTTATCTTTGCGTCTAGACATTATAATTATACTATTGCTTCTGATGTATGTGTAAACAATAGGTTAAACAGACCGTGTCAAAACTGGTGCATTGCTGGTACAATATTCAAGATGCAACTTGAGACCCTGCATCCATCTTTGTGTAGGGAGCGCACTAGTTAAATCTCTTTCAAGCGATTCGGTCCAAGACGTGGCAACTCCAAGTTTGCATGAAAAAGATTGGAAAAATATTTCGAAAAGGCCAATTGAAGAATAATTGAGACGAATATTGTTCCAACAAAAATGTCTACAGACACATGCGTTTGGAATAAACTTTTTGATGATAATGAAAGGACTGCTTTGCAAGACGGATTTACTGCTGGGGGTAATGTGTCTTAAATAGTTTTTCTAATTTATTTTATAATTTTATTATTAAAATTCTAATAGGGTTTCCGTTATATTGTGTGAGGTATTTGTTGGAAAGATTTGAAAAGGCGCCCGCCACATTAAATATATGATTATTCTTTCTAATAAACGTTATTTCGTTTTCTATAGTATTGTTTTCCTATTATTATGAATATGTGTTACTTACTATTAAATGATCCATACTATGGTTTTTTGAATACTGATTTCAGGACTGATATCCGTCATTTTAAGCGCCTGGCTGAATCTGACGCTTCTTGTATCCAATCTACGACACGACCGCAGCTACAACAACTTGGCAAATTTTACTCTGGCGGCTTGCATCAGGCGCATTGTGCCAGTCATGGCTCATTTGCCTTTCATCAAATATATTGAAAGGTGAGTTTAGTTAAATGGAAGTACCTACCCGGTATACTTGTGTGACGACGAATTTATTATTGTTAACGTTTTGATTGTCGTCAACCCTCTTTATGTAAGTTAGATGTTAAAACAATATTAACGTACATAACAATAATTATAATCAAAGTAGTTACTTACCCTCAAAGTTAAGAATAACATTATTGAAATATTTATGGTAGATAGAACAGTACAATTTTCAGAGAATGTATATAATGGAAACTATGCTATTTCTATGATTTCCGATATACCAATTTAATGATCATTATTGAGAACACTCCTAAAACGAAAAACAGTGACATCTAATTGCAGTTATCGCAAATTTCGATTGACGATGCATGGATTGGCCCTTTCATTATATACAAATAACATTAAATATTTATGTTCTTCTGTTTATGGTACATATGCGTGTTTGTAATATTACAGTTTGTATGGACTTCAGGAACAATTCTGTGAATTTTTCGCTTTCATGGAGACCTTTTTGGCTGTTTTCGAAGTGGAATGCCTCACGCACGTGTGTATTGAGAGATACGTACTTGCCAAGTACACTACTAACGGTAGGTCATGGAAACCAATTATCACAAATAATCATACGCTCAAAGAACCGGTTCAAATACACATATTATATTATATTTACTTCACTCATTTTTCCATTTTTTTGCGTCCATTCGTGATGCTCACCTACTTTCTTGGGATGTAAAAATGATTGCATGGCATATTTTGTTAGGATATGAATAAGCTAAAATCATTCTTTCTTTTATTATTATGCTACAACGAGCTAACGAACATGTGCGTTCGGTTATGGAAGTTACTTAAACATATTAAAAGCCTTAAACGACGAGGATTAAGAATAATGAGTTATGTTTGGTCTGCCGGGAATGTCACAGATATAAGACTAAAGCTGCGATATTAGCTTTCCGACAGTGGTAACTAATACCTATTATGCCGGTTAAGCTAACTCATTTATAAAATAGAAATACTTGCTCATGGCACTATCATTTAACTAGCTTTTGTTCGCATCTCCATCGGCGTGAAAAAGTTTTTCCGGGATAAAAGTCTCGCTATATATTTGCCCGGAATAAAAGTAACCTATGTGCTTTTTCATAGAATAATTTATCTCTGTGCCAAATTTCATCCAGATCCATTCAGCGGTTCTGGCGTAATTTGCTAACAAACATCCAAACTTCCCGTTTATATTAGAATATATAAATAGTATAGATAAGTATTATAGTTTTTTTTACATTACAGGTTGGACAATCAAAGACAACCACTATACGTTTTTCCTGTATTTGTGCGTATTCTTTTCTGTACTTTACTCGTATCCACCGCTGATTGGACTTGGTCATTATGGATTCGACTTTTCTTGTACTTCGTGTACCTTTGACATGGTTCTACCAGACGTTGCATGGCAGAGATACGTTGTTGTCATAATATTTGCTCTTAGAAGCATCAAGCCTGTAATTTTTATGTAAGTCTAAATCAACTTTGTTCTAAGTAAGCGACTTTTTCGATTCGTGTTTATATCGGTATCTATATACCTAACGTAAGAAGTGCTTCATATTGTCATATTTAAAGAAAAACCTATTGTTACAGTAGGTGTGACTTTACTATCATTAGATTCTAGCCCTCCGTTATGGACCTAATATGACCTAATTTTACATTCATTATACAAAATTTTCTGAGATATTTAAACATGATTGTTGTGATAAAATGAAATGTTCAGAATGTGTTTCACATGTACTAAATATTTTGTATTTCACAGGGTTATGATGTTAATTTGGGCTCGTATTTTGGAAACAAAAGAGAATTCTAATTTGGAGATAACCCATAGGAACTCAAGATTTACTCGCGTAAGTTTTAACATCGAGAGTCACATCGAGACTTTATTATGAGGGGTATTATAATATTCTATTAACATAAACTTTCAAAGATAATTATAAAAAATACACAGTTTTCAGTACGTTGTATTTGTAAATAAATATTAATATTTGTAATATGTAGCATATTAAGGAACTTAACTTCTAACCTGTAGAAGTATTTAAAACTGCGAAATTATTGTACACATTTATATTCCCCTATCATCATTTTGTACATTTCATCCAACAAACACATTAATGGAAACTTCCCATGTGTCATATCGTTACATTTTGGACTACAAAGCAGAGGAGACCTTGTTTCACGTTCATGACGCATCATCAACATTCCACATCTAATTATACTACTTCCAATGTTATTATTATATTGTCTTCATATTCGCAATAATCATCATATTTTTCTTAGTTGACTTTATTAATGTTTATAAGCGTTTCCTTCACGAAATCTAAATCTTTGTAATTTGACTACTGTTTTTTAGAACTATGGCGTCATAGACGTAAAGTACCTAGGTATATGGACCGACGTACACATTAATATATATTACAATATATCATATCTGAAAACTATGGGTGCAGGCAGAATTACTAAAAAAATATATCTCACTGTTTTCGCTTTTCCATTTAATCAACGCGAGTCATTAATAGTTTTAAAAACTAGATGATCGAACCACATATACCTACCTCAAACCTCGTCAGTATAAAAAAAACAATAAAGCTATATTATGTAGTTTTCTTAGTCAGTGATTAATTTATAATCTTATGAGAAATAAATGATTCTTAAACCTTAAACATCGGGAGATATATTTGCTTCTTTTCGTTTCCATTATTCATAATGAAACTATTTGTAATATAAACAGATACTTATAATTGTTTTGGGGTTCTGGGTTTGATATTGACTTGCCTTTTTATTTCAGAATGTAATTGCCGTGACAGTTGTAAACTTGGTTTGTTGGACACCAATCGCGTTGATAAGAGGATGGGTGGTGTTTTCTTACTTGGTTTATATCGACCCTCTCGATGTGATTTCGGCTTTATTTATCAAATGGGCGATGTGGATACATTGGGTAAGTGATATTAAACATTTATAATTAAATATATTTTCTTAAGTTTTAATTACGATAATAATTAATAAATCAAATTCAAATCCAAATGTAAAAATCTGGGTCGTTGTAATTATTTTGTATATCATGATATATCATTTAATAAGTGCCTGTTCCACAAGTTTCTAGCACATTTTATTTGTCAGTTATGCTTAGCTTATACATTTATGTGATATACATTATAAGTATGTTGTAGCAATTACATAGATAGCATCACGCCTTTTTTCCTTATCAAAGGTAGGCAGAGGTACCCACCCACATTTCGCCAGCTATCTTAGGTCCCATCCAAAAGAGTACGGGCCTATTGCCTTTACCGGGCACATTTTCAGGCTCTGGCTTTATATTAAGCAGTAAAACCTAGCATCTCTTTACCCGACCCGGGATTCGAACCCGAGATCACAGCGTGATAGACAGCGCACGCAACACATCTTTGCCACGGAGGCAAACTAGACGGCTAGAATAGACGGCTATTCAAGAACCTATTTTTATTACAGATTTCACCCTCTATGACCGTGGTAACATTGTTGGTAGTCGACGATCGTCTACGAAGTCACATGATTTACTTCTCCACAACTAACGATAGCGACAAAGAAAATATCAAGGACGAATAAAATTAATCACGCATGACTGTACGCACACACAGGAAAACAAAAGAGTCATATCTTTATTTTCTAATGTTTCAATAATTTCGCATTTTGATAAATTGTTAATTTAAAAATAACACACTGGGGCCTTTTTCTCTGTCACAGTGTAAACTCGTATCAGGGCCGTGTTATGTTATTTACATGAAATTACTGCGGAAATCATCCATAGAATGCCAAATCTATTATATCAATTTCGTTTGCCATAAACGCAATGAGGTGAATTATGTGCTTGTTATGAACTATCAAAATACGTTCTGGCATATCAGGGGCCAGGAATCTTATTCTCTGACAGTGTAAAATCGTAACGCGGCCATGTTACGCTATCTTCGTAAAATTATTGTTGACTAGTATTCCGTGTGTTTCTTTATATTGTCTTAAGTATATCAGCAAACGTGACGCGGTGCGTTACGTGCTTGTTACGCGCTGTCAAAAAATGTGTGGCATAGAGAATGAGGCCCCTGGAATCATAGTAAGTACCTACATGTTGTTAATACTAAATGCCGATGTAGATGTAGCTGCTGGTTTCCTTTTATTTCAATGTTAATGTCATTTAACATTCGATCGATGTTTGTTTAGACACGAGGCGGAGTTAGTTCACGGTTTTCCATAGACATATACTATATTATTTGTCCTGTTGTGTCTGTATTTGCTGTTTTATCTTTATAAAAAAATGGTCACAGGACTTAATGTATAGTTTAGTTATAGTTAGAGGGTGAGTTTAAATAAAATTAAAATAGCACAAAGGCGGTGGACAATATATATTTAAATATTATTAGGCATAGTACCTTACATAGAGTAACATTTATGTACACTGAAATCGCATTATATACGATTGCTAGAATGCCAACAGTATAATACAAAGAGATAAAGATTTGTACGAAGAATATCAGCACAGTCCAGTCATATAAATGATAAAATACATTGTATGATTATCTAATTCAGTCCAATAAATGTACGTAGTAGTAAATATATACATTAGATGTAGCTATTCAATTATAATTTACAGCGGAAATTAAAGAGTTTCAATAAACAATTATACCTACTTGAACACAACTTGAGAGATATCACTAGTCGCTGAGAACTGAAGAGAACAATGTACAACAAATAAAATTCTATGAGTACTATACAAAACTAATTGTATTTTAAAACTATTACTCTAAAATCACAAAGCAGTTTATGCTTCTGTTAGGTACTTTTGGATCTCATCACATCTAGCCACGATTGGTCCGCAATAAGGCCGTGTATGGCGTAAAACCACACGTTCTAACAATATCGTATGCGCTCGTACGTGAGCGAACATACTTCATGTTCTACGATTATTGGTAACTGGCCAATCGAAAAAGTAATAAGTATTACAGCTGTCGCTCTGCGCCGTTCATATTCACACTTTATGACACCACTGCATAGCCGACAGCGAACATCACTTAATCTTAATAATTTGTTGCAGTTCTTAAAATAACACAAAACTGCCGCTCCTTTTAATATATGAACTAAAGGAGAAAAAATAAACATTTATATTGCACTTTTTTCTTTAACACTATCTACGTATTCAAATGTACTCCCAACATTGTATCTGGAATGAGCTCGATGGGTATCATAGTAATGTTCATCGCATTCATCCGTCGCACCATCTCCACATTCGCATATATCTTCATCGTTAATGTAGAAATGATCATCCATTATTGCATTTTTGTATACCCTGTTACTATAGGTGTCCTCCGTGGAGCCGGCAGAGGAGGGCGTGGAGGGGCTGTTAAGCACGATCACGGGGTAATCGCGCCGCGGCCCCTGCAACGCGTCCTGCTATACTGTCTCCAGTGCGGTTTCCTGGAGCCACCGTTTCCTGTTAGTCCGCCTTTCGATGACTGGGATGAAGAACAGGATCAATCCGCTCAAAGATATGGTGCCTCCCGCCACGTAAAATCCTGGCGCATACGACTGCAAGGCGTCGTATAGTAAACCTGGAATTTAGAACGGAGACATGTGTATCGAAAAATTAGACGTAGAGAGTTTTACATGAACAAGTCGGTGGTAAATGTATGTAAACTAGTACGTATAATTTTAAGTACATTCGCGGTTCCTCTGTACTCTGTTAGTGTGAATTCATTGGTCTTAGTGAGCAATTGTCGTCAAATAGTACAGTATTCGTTGGATAGTCTCTTAGAATAAAGAGCAAGACGAACATTGTTTAAGCTAGATTAATTTAGGTGCCTATTATAAAAATATATGCGGTGTTTATCGTCATTATGGATGCAATATTTTATGTTACCTGCGAAAGGAGGTCCGATAAGCGAAGCGATCCCCTTGAAAACAGTAGAAGTAGACCAAACGCATTTGTCAGTCTCTCCAGGCCAAGAAGATCGACGAGCACTACAGATGTTAGCCCCACATAAGCACCAATAGTAAAGCCGAATGTGGTTGCATACATAGCTAAACCCCAAAATTCCCAGCAAAACATTGCCATTGCTGTACCTGGAGGAAAGAAATATTTTATTAGTATTATTTTTAAAGGATGACAGAAAAATATAACTATTTCTTTTTACATAGATACTTACTTATTCCAGCGATAGTAAGACATAAATTATAAGCTAATAAGCGGTTCACCCACGGCTTATCACTTATGTATCCCAAAAATAATTCTTCCCACCAGATTCGCAGCTCCTATTATAGAAATTAAATACGGTGGATTTTCTATTCCCAATTTTTCACTCATAGGCACTGTATAAACGTATGGTATGTAAAAACCAATGCTAGTTAAAAAGTTTGAGACTGCAAATAATATAAATATTGGGTCCACAAGTAAAGACAAGTCCAACATTTCAGACAAAGCAGCTCTCGATTCTGCCGAGCAGGGTAAACATTCGCACCTCTCTTCTCTTTCTTCTTTGGAGGTGTGCGCTCTTTCGGGCGATGGTGCCCTGAACTTGGCAAGGCTGGTCATACTTCCTTGGTACAAGACATCAGGTCTCTGCATTATTCCACTGCCGTGCCGAGAGTATGGTTGTTGTTTTTGTTCGTGTGGCTTGTTTAAAGCAGGTTGCGAAAGAGTTAGCCTTGCAATATCTCCATCATCCACCTTTCCATTTGCTTTAGTCACTTGTTCCGTGCTTTGAGATCTTTTGAGAGGAGACTTGTTTTTCTTGGGTAGCATCGGTTCCGTGACTGGCGTCCGCGGGCGCTCGGGCACAGGTCGGAATATGAGGCCCAATGGGATACAGTTGAGGACAAGCGCACCGATGATCGCCATGGCTCCTCTCCAACCATATTTTGTAATTAATGCTGACGTGATTGGTGCAAATAAGAATGTTCCAAGTCCGGACCCGCATACTGCTATGCCTGGAACAGTACGGACATAATATATAGATGTGGAATATAACTACATAAATTATCCACATGCTGCGTAGTATTTCTAGAGTAAACCGAGGCGTAAATAATAATATATCTAGATTACATTACTGATTCACAGCAATGCTCCATTTGACTTTTATGAATCAGTCAATCTTGCTACAATATTTCTATTACTGTGCAGATTGAACAATGCTATTATTTACAATTTTAGGCCGGATTCACCAATTTACTTCCAAAGAACAGTTGTGTCAATTACCTGTAGCAAGACTCCTGTATCGTTCGAACCAAACAGTGACGCTGACGATGGCAGGCAGGTAAATGAGGCCGAACCCGAATCCAGCGCCAACGCCGATGGTGACAATGAGCGTGAGCACATTGTTCGCGAAAGCAGAAATCACCACACAAGTCGCCGACAGTAGCGCACCAGCAACGGTCACCGTTCTACAGCCCCAGCGATTCACGAACGAACTCGATATGGGACCTGGAAATTAAAAAAAAATCCTAGAGGATTCGATACTAATATAGTCAATACTAATGTAAGTGAAGCGTCACTTATGCTTGTTTAGAATACTTAGGCAGGCAGAATATTAGTTTACGTGAATGCATAATATTTTGAATCACGTTTAAAAGTAACTAATATTTTTTTGTAAAAATCATAATAATAATATTAGTCCAGTTATATACTTAAAGACAACTCCTTAATACAAAACTACAAAGAGAAATATTATGTGGTCTTTTAGAATATGTTATACGGAATTGAAGTTTAGGATGGCTTTTTTGTAATCACTAATCAAAATCTTAGTAACATACATAAGCACATAATATTTGATTTATATCTTATACAAAAATGAAGTTAAATATTAAAGATCCAGTACAGAACACATGACTTTAGTATTGTGATTTTAATGCAATTACACTATTTATTAAAGTTGGTATTATAGTTTTTATCTGTAATTACAAAATGATGTTTCCAGTCGCTTTAAGTTATCTCGGCGAACAGTTGATTCATTGCACTGATGATTCATTTACCGGGAATATTCCGTTGTTTAATACATACAGTAGCTAATTGACCTTTGCATGTTTGGAAGAGTTTATTCCAATATCCATCACACATACCTACTTATCAAGGTATTGCGAAAACATTCAGGAGTGAGATAGGATATTAGTACGTCAAACTAGTCATAAATGTAAAATGTTTAATCAGATATTGTAAAATTGCTGGAATACGTAGTTATTTCACCCAAAACATTGTGTTGCGATATATCTATACGCTCTTGAAAAGCCCAGTGAAAATGGCTTCAAGTGTCAGCGGATAATACCTGTTGTTAGCAAAATGAATATCTCGCTTCATTCATAGTATTGCGAAACCGGCACAAGTGCTAGTGTGGATTCATAATTATGCACTACATGACCATTAAGTGCGTTCATTTCATATCAAAAACCTTGTTTTAAATATATCCATGGGTTTACAATCTACATACGTCTAGTGCAATGGCCATTGACACACGAGGCTATGGCTATTTCAAATAGATTAACCTAGTTCATAATACATTTTGTGCATTCATTAAAAAGCACTTAGTTCCAATAGTCTTTACACAAAAGTGAAATCCATAAGCGCCAAAGTTATTACAATATCGCCAGGTTTAATTAAGTTATCCAATAATTGGATGCGACAAGTCGAGATCGTTCAAGCCTCGACAAATAGTACAAGTGTTTCGTTAAAAAGAAAATTGATTACCTGAGCTGAGGGTGACCCCGACGAGGATGGAGACGATCCAAGCGGTTTTGCCTTTGCCCTCTTCGAAGTAGGTCAGGAACTCCGCATAGAACACGCCAAACGAATAGGTCATGCCATCGGCTGGAAAATAAATACATATTTTAAGTTGAATAATTATTAGTTTAGTAATTGTCATTTTAATAGATTTTGACATAAATGTAGACAAAGTGATGTGTAATTTTTTATTTTCTTTAAATGTTACCATAGAAGAGTATTTGGTAGTAATAAGAATTGAAATTCAAATGGATTAAACCTGATTTTGTTGCGACGTACCATCAGCTTGTGAAATAGTTATATCCAACATTTCAATAGTAATAAATCTTATGTATTTTGAGTAGTTAACAAACATTCTGTCTGGAAAGTTTACAAAGCGGTAAAGTGTACCTACATGAATATTAATCAGTGATCGAAAATGTTACTTGGCTAATTGTAACTACTTGTAAATAATTTAAAGTGTATATTGAACTTATGAATGTTTGACGCATTATCATAATAAAATCTATTCCAGATTTTGAATATGTTTAGCTTCGTTTTCTCCTCAACTGTCTATTTAGAAATAATCATATCAAAGCTATAAATTATTATAATTATGAGAGTAAATCCCAGCGCGCTATTCTTTAAGTCCATTAAAAGTTGAAATGAAAATCCAAACAGTCCAAGCAGTAGGGCAAGTGGTACCGGTGCAAAGTTGTTAAAATGAATACATAGTACATATTAAAATGTACTTTTCTAAACAACGCTTTTTTCTTGATTTTTATATTATGTTCAGAAAGTTTACAAGCAGCCTGTTCATCTAAGCATAGGGGTGATTATGGCCTAAACACAAACCATAACGTAAACGCTTTGCTCATTTACCGACCTTATAAAATAAAATGCATAAAACTTTACACATAGCTGTGAATACGCACATGCATAATAAAAACCAGAGTCGTCGCCTGCCGCGATAACCTCAGTTATCGCTCGCAAATAGCGTCACACTTTTTATTAAAGTAGGGTAACATGATGGGACGGCGTATGGACGTAGTACAATATCGATGCATGGAACTATGATGTTCTACAAACAAAAGCCCATGCTGACAATAGAACTAGCGTCGACGTCAAAGACGCTTCCTCTTGCATTCAATTATACAGGTATGCATAAGAAAAATGGCCTTTAGAAGAACACTATTTTCATGATGGATGGCGGGATTGTTCTTTTGTGTAGAGATGTGTATGATTAGGTAGTCTTTTTTAAATTATGATCATAGACTGAATATTGTGATTAATGTAGTGTTATGTTGTAGTACGCATATGATAATATTCAAAAATCTCAATACCTTTTGGATGGCTTTTTCAATATGTAGGAGAGATATATAACGTATACATTCATGAAAATGGTTTCTTAAATTAAATAATTATTTTATAATTTTATAACACTAAAAAGTGTTTAAATAAGCAATATATATACTGGAATTATCTTTACACGTATTTAAAATCTTTTAAACATGTGATTATAAATAATAGCAATTAAGTATCAATAGTATAATTGTATATGACCTTAGCTTATAAGAAAATGAGAACACTTTTCCTGTAATTGGTATATATTGCGTCGTATATTGTACAATTAATGAATATTGCATGTATAAGCCACACGTAGCAGAGGATTTGTTGATTGAGGCAAAAAATATCACTATCAGAATATATTATAATTGGACTCTTTCCATACAAAGGCAATCAAATGCTGCTTATTATTCCCAAGAGGAGATAAACTTTGGAAATCAATTCCGAATTATTGCAATAAAGAGCATAACAGGATATTAACTTGATTATAACTTCTGCCGTAGAAGATTATCCGTTTGGTGCACGTTTTCAATCTTGCCTTATGAAGAATTTATATTGTGGTCATTGTAATTAGTTGTAATAAAACGTGTTGCAATATTATGCAGTATTTAGTATTAACTCTTACATGTTATTATAAAACACAGTTCCCAGTCGCGTCTGTCTTTTTGTTTGAATGGGATACATTCAAATATTACCGAGCTGATTTCGATGTTTGTTATGAAAAAGTTTGAGAGTTTTATTTTTAGTACTAAAATACATAGCTGGTCTTTTATCCCAGAAAAACATTCACGGGGGCGTTGATACGAGGTCCCTCAAAAAATGTACAAGTGTAGTAAAACAACATTGTTGATGTGTAAAATTCAACAATAAAGATACTTTCTGCGCTCACACAAATAATATTTCCTTTTTTCTCCAATAAATCTCTTCAGACAGTTTGATAGATGGGTGTGTGTTCGCAAGATTTATTTACTGACCAATGCAAGAAAGGAAGTTAAAGTGTCTGAAATAAATCTATACTAATATTATAAAGTTGAAGAGTTTGTTTGTTTGAACGCGCTAATCTCAGGTACTATTGAACCAATTTTTTTTCACTATAGCCTACTTTTATTTCTGAAAAGTTATTGCACGCAGTCGGCGCCGCAGAAAAAAGCTAGTATTGGACAAATGTAGTATACAAAAGACCTGTTTCACAAGATTCAAGTAAGTTTTATTAAACAGTTATCATATTAAACAAGTAATGTAGATAGTACTCATTTTATTACCATTATTTGGGAGCATGGAATAGAATATGAATTTTATATTCGGTCGGTTTATATATTTATGTCAGGAATAGCAATTATTTACATGTTTTTAAACAAGCCCACCAATTATTGATGGCACCGGCATAAAAAGCGATTTATTAAACAAATATTTACTTCTAACTTATTATAAATGCGAAAGTTTATGAAGATGTTTGGATGTTTGTTAGAAGTAAAGGCTGAAGTTGCTCGATGGATTTACGTGTAATTGTATATTAGTATATTCTGGATTAATATATATATTAATCCAGAATATGGCCTATTATATGCCAATCTATAGATTACATTTATTCTTGAAAGTATATAGTAGGTATTTAATTGCGGAAAGGTATTCCCGAAGGAGGAGACGCGAACAACACTCGGAGTTAAAAATAAAAAAAAATCAAGCCACTAATTTGACAAAAGCACCGTCTGTCTTTGTTGGTCCCCTACTTGTTGAGCCGTTACTATTCCAAGAGCATTGCGCGTTTATTAATCAAGCTGGAAGCGTTTTCAATTTCACTTTGTAGTCACGATGGAGAGGCGAACTACCATAAATAAAAAATAGAGTCAGTGTCAGACATCGATTGTGCAACATGTATCATGTATAACATCATAGATTACTACTTCATACAAACTAATGAAGGAAAACCTAAATGCATCTGTAGCGCTGTATTTAGGTAGGATTGCCACGCTGAGTCTTGTGTTTGAATCACAGGTCGGGTAGTGACATTAGGTTTTGGCGTACTATACGCCCAGAGTTTGAAAATTATGTCCGTCATGATGAAAAATCTATACAATAATTGCATCTCCGTCTACTCCTACGGGGATAAAAGGTGTGTAGTTGAGTTGGTGAGTGCGTGTTTGTGTGCGTGTGTCAAGGGCAAAAATCAATTATGCAATACGAAAAACCTACCTATTTATAATGCTGACTGACATAGTAGGAATAACATAAATGCAGCAAAACGTATAGAATATTTTCCGTATTCAGCTGTATGTCCTTTGTAATGTTAATTGTGCAATTAACCATTACCGCCTCCTGGCTATGGAATTTGATTTGTTATTCATTTATTGTTTACTCGCATTTCACACACGTGTAATATGTTATGTATTGTAAAGCTGGCTGTTTTAAATATAAACGTTATAAAAGGATGTTTTCTCGAAGGTTTTTCCCTTTTTCGCGTCACTTAACAAGAAAAAACATAATTTGGGAAAAGGTTTTTGTATTAAATATCGTCATTGGATTACATTTCTGGGATATATTAAAAACAAGATTTTTTTCGTTCTCATATCATTAAATTTCCTTTTTATTATTATAATTACTTCAACTAATATTTTAATATACTACATTTAATTTCAGACTTTATTCATTACTATAAAATAATGATAGGCTTATTGATTAGCGTTATATTATTGTGATTAATCCACATTACAATTATTTTATTGTACTGACATGTTACATGCATGAACACCGGTACTAGAGAGGGGGCCGTGTACGGATGGGACACATGACATTATTTTTTAATCGATAATTAATCTATCACAATTACTTTTTCGATTAGGGTTATATATCCACATACATACATATACATTATACACATTATATTTATGAGCATTTGACATTCTAGTTTAGAGGATTTTTTGAATTTAGTTGCCAAACCGATTGTACGACATTATTCATAGTTCGTCGGCCTTTAAATTGTAAATATCAATTATTTACATCGATACAGTTTCTACGTTGTTTCAATAAAACACACTATGTGCACAAGACAGTGCAAACACGCCGTGCCTTTGTGAATACCGAGTGAATAAAGAAAGAAAGGCGCAGTGATTCTCAGTTGTTTGTTTCTGTTTACGTTTGCTCTGAACAAACAAAGCAGGTGACAGGGGATTATTTTTATCATACCTTCGTGTACAATAGATATCTTCATTTACTAAGTTTTGCTCTATTTGCGTGACCTTTTTTAGAGAAACCTTTCTTAGAGTAACAGTTTAGTTACGTACTTTTCACCCAGCTCATGATCACTCTGCATGAGAAATTTCATCCAAATCCGTTCAACAGAAAGCGTTCTTTGCTAACAAATATTCAAACAACCAAAAATTTTCATCAACTGACCTATTTATAATGTTATGTAAAATTATTTAAATGTTATTGCCGATTTCAATATCGGCTGTGACATGGCGATAGTAACAAACTTGTTGGTACCCAGTGCAGTGGGCCTAAACGTCCTGGTTCTGTTAAGTCGCGTCTACATTATGTCATAAAATATGAATATAACAATGGCAATTGGAAATAGAAGTTCAGAGCCTTAGAGCAGGGTGTAAAATGGGTGGACAAGCTTAAAACAGTGTGTGTTTGTATAATTTTATTTGCATACCGTACTGAAAACGAAAATAAGAAACGCACAAGTCATTAATTCTGCACACAAAATGATGCTAATGTTATATTATTATTAACTTTAACTGATCTAAAATATAAATAAAAAAAATTAAAACTGTCATGCTTTATTTGTACCTACTTATCTGAAATCCAAGTACTAATAGGGATCAACTTGTATATTATAGAATCACGCGCATGGACTTATAATTTTACTGATAACGATAATGAAGAAAAAATATCAACATTTGGTTTCATGTTAATTAAATAATTATTAAGTTTATTTGGAAAGCAGTCACGTGTTTTCGACGCGTGTATGTTTAAACATTGTTTTCAAAACATTTTTAAATTGCATTGTTTATATATATATTTTAACTAGTTGACCCGACAGACGTTGTCCCGTCTTAACTATGAATTTGCAGCGCACATTCTGTCAATCGCTGATAGTTATTTCAAACAATTGACAGTTATATAAAATGAATATTTTCGTTAAGATTTCTTAAATTTTCTAATTTTCCGCGTAATTTTTGATCTTTTTCTTTCATAAGAACCTTTTCCTGACAATAACAAACACAAACAAAAAATTTTGAAATCGGTGCAGCCGTTCACGCGTGATGGCGTGACCAATGAAAATAGTGATCAATTTATATATATATATATATATATATATATATATATATATATAGATTATACTTGTTTCAAATATTCAACATAATAAGGACTCAAAGATAACGATTTCTGACAAATATAAAACAAAATCTATGTCCTTTCGGATTTAAACTTCATTAGAATCGGTTCAGTGATTTAGTCGTGAAAGCATAAGAGGTAATTTCGTATTATCATAATATTAGTAATGATAATGTAAAATGAGGTGACTGAAGGCACCGATGTCTATTATTGATATTGATATTGACCCACCTTGCTTTCCAATAGGTCAAGGTGGTAAGTAATGGACACATTACCAAGTTGGAATATGGACATTTTTCATCTTTGATGGCCTTTTTCAAACTGAAATATGTTGTCTTTTTATTTTTCTCTTTAAATCAGAGATTGCAACTTCCAGACACGTTAAAAAATATACGCTCACAATTTTTGTCCTAATACATAATCATTTCTATCCAAATATTTCTGAATACAGGTAAGCTGAATTTGCATTCTATGAGAAGTATGCCATCGAGGTATAGGACACATAGTCATTACTTAAAAGGGTAGTATTTTTATACATATGTATATATTATACTGGCTTTAATAGCCATTGGAATGGAACTCAGCCCTTCAATGGTTTACATTGGTTATATATTTGTAAAATCATATATTTTTTTAATATCTCTACGATTACTGTCTAGTAAGGTGTTATTCCCAGGTGTTGTTAGACTCTGTGAAAACCCCAGAATAGTGATTCATTCGTGAGCAATGT